>NC_048571.1:48942295-49159795 GCF_013265735.2 Oncorhynchus mykiss
TCCATGCCGTGGACAGGTTTTAGAGGATGGATGCATCTGTGTGTGGTGTTTTTGAATGTGTGTGTGTGTGGACTGTAGCCAAGGTGATGCAGCTGTGTCAGGTAGGCTGAAGTGATCTAGTGTCACACCTGTTGCATGGTTTATGGACCTTTTACCTCTTAACTTTAGTGTCTGTGAGTGTGTGTGCAGCCTGTTCATGTTTCTCAGCGTGCGCAGAAATTGTTGGTACTGTACATTCAAAAGATAAAGCATTCTGACCCTACTTAGCTAGATTTTCTGTGTTTCTATGTAAATATGATAAAATATGCAACAACAAAAATTCCACCAGAAATTAGTTTCCATCAAACTAACTCATTGCAGCTAAATGCTCGTCCGTGATGACGTAGTCCACATAAAAATAACTATTGTGCATACATTCCCATCTACCAAATATATTTTTTAAGTTAAATGGGTTTCCATCGCATTTTCAACTCTACTGATGGTTTTAACACAAAAACTGTTGCGTTATATAGCAAATGTGCTCTGGTCCTTTCACGTGTGCTCTAGCCAACAGCTGGCAGATACAGTGCGGGTAGGCTACATATATGATGAAATGATCATTGATAAGAGCAAGATTATTTTGATTAGTCAAATGGCAGCCAATTATCAATCATCATGTCACCAGAATAAGACCCTTGATATTTATTGGAAAGGAGCATCAAGCTCATCACCGTGCACTTTCATCACCCTGTGAAGTTCATCATAACTTGCATGCTTTTCCAAGTTGTAGTGAGAGGACCACACAACATGTCACCGCGTGACTCCACTGTTACTTTGATATGATGATTATTATATCAGTATTTGTGCATAAAGGACTTTCCATCGCCATTTCTCGCATAATACATTTTACCAACACAAAAAGATCTCACCATGTCGAACATTGTTAAAATTGTACCGGCATTTCCTGTTTCCATCAGCCCGGTCGTGACTTTTTTCATGCGTCAGGTAATTCATCCGCATGAAATGGTGGAAACCTGGTTAGTGTGTAAATAGTGTGCATGTTTCTGATCTGATGTGATCTGAACTGATCTGTCTGTCTGGGGAATAGTCTGAAACTGAGGTGAGCAAGCTGAGCCTTTCTCCATGCACCAGCCCAGAGACAGGCCAACAGAGGTGTTCTGTGTGTGTTTGTGTACAGCCAGTCTGGGTTATTGTGATATTAGGGATGCCATAGACACCTACTAAACCTGTAGACTCCATTCTAAATCTGTTCTAAAGCACTTAAAAGATAGGCCTAACACAAATTCCTAGAGATATGCAAATAGCCTAGGAGGTTGTTGTGGAGTCAAGCTCAGTCCTGCCTGCCTTTGCAGAGGGATGTGTGTGACTGTGATTAATGGGTGCATTTAGCCTACAGTGTTGACTTGCTTCTATGTGAGCTACAGCCTTTGTTAATCTGTCCTTTTAGCCCTAGGCTGCTCTCTAGGTTTACTACAGTAGCTCCTGTCCTGTCTGAAGTTACTCAGCACCTGCATATTAGCTCCCCTCTAGTTCCTCCTCTGCTCTGCTCTGCCAAATTTGTCTGTTCCCCTGGCCCAGGGCCAGCCCTAACCTTTTGGGGGCCCTATGAGAGATTTGGTTGGAGGGCCTCCCACCTCGCAGGCAAAACATTTTAGCGTCTCCTCTCTTGATGTCAGAGCGAGAAATGTACTTTTTAAATTCTACACATTTTCCCATGGGGTGTAGAGACATTCTTGCAAGCTTTCTGCAATTCTACACATTTTACCATGACTTATGCTATGTAAATATGATATCTGAGTGAGAGTGATTAACATTTTACATTCACATTTTAGTCATTTAGCAGACGCTCTTATCCAGAGTGATTTACAACCATATATCTCAGTCATAGCTACTTTATTGAAGAAAACTAACTACTTACTATCAGCAAAGTCAGTGCTAGTAGGGGGGGAAAGTCAAGTGTGAGTGTTAATTCACAAAAGCCAATTTGATATTTTGGAGGGGGGGATTATTTAAGATTTCAGATGTTTTCTGAAGATGGGCTGGTACTCTGCTGTCCTAGCTTCAGTGGGAAGCTGATTTCACCACTGGGGTGCCAGGACAGAAAAGAGCTTTGACTAGGCTGAGTGGGAGTTGCCCTCCCGAAGGGGTGGGAGGGCCAAGACACCAGTGGTGGCAGAATGGAGTATTCTGGTTGGGGGTGTCAGGTTTGAGCATAGCCTAGGGAGGGGTAGTTCCTCTTGCTGCTCTGTAGACAAGTACCATGGTAGTGTAGTGGATGTGAGCTAGCCAGTGGAGTGTGCAGAGGAGTGGGGTGACACGGGAGAACTTGGGAAGGTTGAACATAAGGCGGGCTGCGGCACAAGCGGGAAGCCCAGCCAAAAGCAAGTTGCAGCAGTATTGACAGGTGCCTGGATTAGGACCTGCACCGCTTCCTGTGTGAGGTAGGGTTGTACTCTGCGGATGTTGTAGAACAGTGGTCACCAACCAAACAGTTCTGTAAAAAACAACAACGAGAAAGGGGGTGGTAGGTGGATGTGATTCAGCAGCCGTAGCACCAGGAAGGCAAAGTGTTCCCATTTTTAACCATTTTCTCTTAAGGTAGAACTCCGCCTGCATGAGGCAGAAATAATGCAGCTGGAAGTCTGTGTCCCCTTTTCTCAGGGAGGGAGGGAGGGAGAACGGAGGGACAGTGACAGACAGTTTCACTATTTCACTATTTCAATATTTAATTTTCATGAAATCACAAGTGCAATATACAGTGCCTTGCGAAAGTATTCGGCCCCCTTGAACTTTGCGACCTTTTGCCACATTTCAGGCTTCAATAAAATATAAATATATAAAACTATAACTATACTAACTATAAAACTATATAAAACTGTATTTTTTGTGAAGAATCAACAACAAGTGGGACACAATCATGAAGTGGAACGACATTTATTGGATATTTCAAACTTTTTTAACAAATCAAAAATTGAAAAATTGGGCGTGCAAAATTATTCAGCCCCCTTAAGTTAATACTTTGTTGCGCCACCTTTTGCTGCGATTACAGCTGTAAGTCGCTTGGGGTATGTCTCTATCAGTTTTGCACATCGAGAGACTGAAATTTTTTCCCATTCCTCCTTGCAAAACAGCTCGAGCTCAGTGAGGTTGGATGGAGAGCATTTGTGAACAGCAGTTTTCAGTTCTTTCCACAGATTCTCGATTGGATTCAGGTCTGGACTTTGACTTGGCCATTCTAACACCTGGATATGTTTATTTTTGAACCATTCCATTGTAGATTTTGCTTTATGTTTTGGATCATTGTCTTGTTGGAAGACAAATCTCCGTCCCAGTCTCAGGTCTTTTGCAGACTCCGTCAGGTTTTCTTCCAGAATGGTCCTGTATTTGGCTCCATCCATCTTCCCATCAATTTTAACCATCTTCCCTGTCCCTGCTGAATAAAAGCAGGCCCAAACCATGATGCTGCCAACACCATGTTTGACAGTGGGGATGGCGTGTTCAGCTGTGTTGCTTTTACGCCAAACATAACGTTTTGCATTGTTGCCAAAAAGTTCAATTTTGGTTTCATCTGACCAGAGCACCTTCTTCCACATGTTTGGTGTGTCTCCCAGGTGGCTTGTGGCAAACTTTAAACAACACTTTTTATGGATATCTTTAAGAAATGGCTTTCTTCTTGCCACTCTTCCATAAAGGCCAGATTTGTGCAATATACGACTGATTGTTATCCTATGGACAGAGTCTCCCACCTCAGCTGTAGATCTCTGCAGTTCATCCAGAGTGATCATGGGCCTCTTGGCTGCATCTCTGATCAGTCTTCTCCTTGTATGAGCTGAAAGTTTAGAGGGACGGCCAGGTCTTGGTAGATTTGCAGTGGTCTGATACTCCTTCCATTTCAATATTATCGCTTGCACAGTGCTCCTTGGGATGTTTAAAGCTTGGGAAATATTTTTGTATCCAAATCCGGCTTTAAACTTCTTCACAACAGTATCTCGGACCTGCCTGGTGTGTTCCTTGTTCTTCATGATGATCTCTGCGCTTTTAACGGACCTCTGAGACTATCACAGTGCAGGTGCATTTATACGGAGACTTGATTACACACAGGTGGATTGTATTTATCATCATTAGTCATTTAGGTCAACATTGGATCATTCAGAGATCCTCACTGAACTTCTGGAGAGAGTTTGCTGCACTGAAAGTAAAGGGGCTGAATAATTTTGCACGCCCAATTTTTCAGTTTTTGATTTGTTAAAAAAGTTTGAAATATCCAATAAATGTCGTTCCACTTCATGATTGTGTCCCACTTGTTGTTGATTCTTCACAAAAAAATACAGTTTTATATCTTTAATTTGAAGCCTGAAATGTGGCAAAAGGCCGCAAAGTTCAAGGGGGCCGAATACTTTCGCAAGGCACTGTAGCAAAACAAAGCTTAGCTTGTTGTTAATCCACCTGGCATGTCAGATTTTAATACAGCTTTTTGGCGAAAGCATAACAAGCGTTTATGTAAGAACATCTCTCTCAGTAGACAAAGTATTACAAACACTAGCAGCCAAGTAGATTGGTCACGAAAGTCAGAAAAGCAATAGATTAAATCGCTTACCTTTGATGATCTTCAGATGTTTGCACTCACGAGACTCCCAGTTACACAATAAATGTTCCTTTTGTCCCATAAAGATCATTTTTATATCCAAAATACCTCCATTTGTTTGGCGCGTTATATTCAGAAATCCACAGGCTCGGGCGGTCACGACATCGCAGATGAAAATTCCAAATAGTATCCGTAATGTCCACAGAAACATGTCAAACGTTTTTTATAATCAATCCTCAGGTTGTTTTTAAAATGTATAATCGATAATATATCAACCGGGACTGTCACTTTTTCAATAGGAGAGGGAGAGACAATGGCTGCCCCACTCTGTTGCACAAGCAAAACTCTGCGAACACCCAGCTATCCACTGACGTGATGTTATCTTTCTCGCTCATTTTTTGAAACTATGTCTAAAGACTGTTGACACCTTGAGGAAGCCATAGGAAAAGGAATCTGGTTGATATCCCTTTAAATGGAGGCAAGGCATCCAATGGAACAGAGAGCTCTCAGGAAAAACAGCACTTCCTGGTTTGATTTTCTTCAGGTTTTCGCCAGCAATATCAGTTCTGTTGTACTCATTATACTTTTTTGACAGTTTTGGAAACTTTAGAGTGTTTTCTATCCTAATCTGACAATTATATGCACATTCTAGTTTCTGGGCCTGAGAAATAGGCAGTTTCAAATGGGTATGTTTTTTTAGCCAAAAACGAAAATCCTGCCCCCTACACTCAAGAAGTTAATGTTGCTTAAGTTTAAGTCATATAGAAATACAAAATCTAAGCGGTAGATCTCAGCTTGCATTTTGACTCAAAGTGATCTTGACTCAGAAATGGTTGGTGAGCATTGTTGTAGAGCATGAACCTGCAGGAGTGAGAGACTGCTTGGATATTTTCAGCGAACGTCAGGGTGTTGTCCAGGGTCACGCCAAGGTTCTTTGCACTCTGGTAGGGTGACACTGTGGAGTTGTCAACCCTGATGCCAAGGTCTTGGAGCGGGCAGGTTTGGTATGGTCGTTTAAAAAACATTTATTTAACATTTCTTGAATGTTTTTTGAGGTGTGGGTCGACATCCAAGCTGAAATATCTTCCAGGCACGCAGATATGCGTGTCACCACCTGGGTGTAAGAAGGGGGGAAGGAGCAAAGTAGTAGCAATTAGGAGAGACCATATTATGGAGCCGAGGGGACTTGGTGTATAGAGAGAAAAGGAGAGGGCCTAGAACCGAGTCCTGAGGGAAAGCCTTTTGTGAGAGTACTTGATGCAGACACAGATCCTCTCCAAGGCACCTGGTAGGAACTGCCTGCCAGGTAAGACACAATTCAATAGTGTGCAGAGCCTGAGACGACCAACTCTGAGAGGCTGGAGAGGAGGATGTGATGGTTCACAATGTCTATGAGGTCAGAGGAGAGAGAGTCAGCTTTGGCAGAGCGGAGAGCCTTTGTGACACAGAGGAGAGCCAACTTGGTTCAGTGACCCGTATTGAAGCCTGACTGGTTAGGGTCAGGAAGATCATTCTGAAAGGGATAGCGAGAGAGTTGGTCAGAGACAGCACGCTCAAGTGTTTTGGAAAGAAAAGAAGGGATACCGGTCTGTAGTTTTTGATGTCAGAAGGGTTGATTGTTGTTTTCCTGAGGGGCGCGACTCTGGCAATTTTTAAAAGGGAACACAGCCGGTGGTCAGGATGAGTTGATGAGGGAAGTGAAGAATGGGAGAGGGTCTCCAGAGATGGTCTGAAGAAGGGAGGAAGGGATGGGGTCAAGTGGGCAGGTTGTTGGGTGGCCGGACCTCATTAGTCACAGGGTTTTATCTGGATAGAGAGGGGAGAAAGAGGTCAATGGGTAGGGGAGTTGTGTGGGTGGATGTTGTCAACCTTCTTTTCAAAGTGAGGAGCGAGGTGGTGGAGGATTAAGGAGCAAGTAGAAGTTGGAAAATAGTTTCCTAGGTTTGAGGCAGAATCTTGACATTTAGAGTGATAGAAAGTGGCTTTAGCAGCAGATACAGAGGAAGAGAAGGTAGAGAGGAGGGAGTAAAAGGATGATAGGTCCTCCATAAATGTAGTTTTGTTCTGTAAGCTCACAATGAGTCACTCAGATGCGGAGCAGGAGGGGAGGGCAGAGCCATCCGGGAGGAAAGGGAGGAGTGTAGGGTCGAGGGGGAAGAATCAGGAGACAGGAGGGAGAAGGATTTGGCAGAAGGGAGAGATGTGGGAGAGAGAGAGCGAAGACAGCAAAGATTGAGATGACGCATGACCATTGTGTAGGGTCTGAGTAGGTAGGGTTGGAGGAGAGTGAGACAGAAAAGGAAACAAAGTAGTAGACCTGGAGGGGGGTTGCAGCGAGATTAGTAGGTGAACAGCCTCTTGTAAAGATGAGGTCAAGCCTTTTGCCTGCCTTGTGAGTGGGAGGGGACTGGGAAAGGGGTAAGTCAAAGGAGGCATGGAGGGGAAAGCAAGAGGTGGAAAGAAATTAATCGAAGGCAGATGTCGGGAGGTTGAAGTCGGCCAGTACGATGAGCAGTGGGCCATCATCAGGAAATGAGCTTATCAAGGTGTCAAGCTCATTGAGGAACTCTCTAAAAGCACTTGGTGAGCGATATATGGCAACAATGTTAATCTTGTGACAGTATGGATTTCAAATGAGGAGATGGACAGGTTATTGAGGGAGAAAAGAGAACATCTCCACTTAGGAGAAACGAGAAGCTCTGTGCCACCAGCAAAACGGCGGCCCCCTGGAGGTCAGAGTCCCTGTACACGTGCACCTGCGTGCCATGATTAGTACAAGTTTAGCTGGCTAGCTACTAGACTAATTGACCAATCAAAAAATTGTTTGCTGACATGGCTAATTGAGTGACTGACTTAACAAGAGGAAAACTGCTGATGCACAACCAAGTTTCTAAATTGCACCAGGTGTATTCTACTATTCTAACTCTCAGCAGTAAGTTAAGACCCAGACTGAGTTCGCTTATGTCTCTAATGCCTGGAACCGACCTTGCCCTGGCATGACGTGGGCATGAAACAAACCTTTACCCACCTTTCACCCACCGCATATGCTATGCTGCCCCACCACTCCTGGGGATATTTCCCTCAAAAATGGGTCCATTGTTGTAGCACTCCCTAAAGTCTTGCAAGTCTCTCCAAAGTTCAGGCCAAAGTCCACTTCTCTTCAGTTCTGGCAATAACTATTAGTGTGAGAATGTTATTTGCCAGGAAGTCAGACATTATTGGCAAGACGTGTCATTTGGGACTGTGTCTGACGTCTGTGTGTGTGCGTTTTATGGAGATGTGTGGAGGTGAAAAGGACTGCCCCACTGCTCATATTGGTTCTCAGGCTATGGCCTGGTCTGTCAGTGGATCTCTGTGTCCTTCTGGCACATACTTCAGGAACACGCTGTTTAATGCTCTACCCACCTCACTAACGACCAAACACCATGCTTTACTGCTCTATAGCAAGGTTACAGGCACCTTTCTCTTCCTCTCTGACATTATTGCGCCCCTCCCTAAAGTCATGCAAGTGTCTGCAAAGTTTAGGTCAAAGTCAACATGTCTTCTGGCAATAGGCTACCATTGGCATGGATATTGACCAATGTTCAGGTCAGAGATGAACGGTCAAGACATGGCCAGAGTGTCAGACGTATTGCTATATAAGTGTTTGGTAATGCGTGTGTCTGAGGCAGTGGGTGTGTGGTGCCAATGCGGGTGGCAAGGAGTTAATGCCTACCTGATAGTCCCTTTGTGCCCTGTGGCGTCAGCCTCTGTTTGTCTGTGTGTTTTAGTTCCTTTTCTTTCTTCCTGTGGCCCATTTCCTCCCTGGAGTGTTCCAGAGAGGGTTAGAGAGATGGGTTAGAGAGATTACTGTGGGGACTGCTGCTGCTGCCTGTGGTCTCAGGAGAACAAGCTAGTGTATATCTTCTCCTCCGTCACTGGGCCAGACACACACACACACACACAAGCATACGCACACTCCCGACTCCTTACCTGTCCTGTAGTGACTGGCCATTCTGTGAATGAGGAGTTGGTATGTTCTCCCTATGTGGTAGCCTAGGCTAATCTGTTTCAAGAAGGGAAGGATGACAGTCCCCATCCTGCAGCTCAGGAAACACAAGAACCCCATCTCCTCTCTTTCTGTCGCTCTCTTTCTATCCACGGACTCTTTCTGCTGTACAGGGCCCCCAGTTAGCATGTTATGCCTAGCTGGTAGCTAAGGTAATGTTGACAGTTTATCTGCAGAGTAAACTGGAAGAGAACAACACTGTTTTATTCCATGTTCTATTTTGCTCTCAAGACTACCTTCACCTTTCACATCATACCAGACCACTGTTTGTTACATAATCAACATGCTGTTGCCCTCAACGTTATTTCTCTGATTGAAAACTCATTGTTACCGTGTTTACGAGTGTGTTTGCGGCTTTCTGTCTTTGCGAATGTTAAATGGCAGTAGCCAATATGTGGGCACTGGGCCTGCATTATTTGATCACCTGTCTCACCCTCTCAGTCATTGGTCTGAATGAGAAAATGCAGTTTGTTGTGTGAGGTTGTTAATAATTAAGGTTTAAAACGCTTCTGTCACACAGAGGGAAATAGCTGAGTTCAGTTCAGCTCATCCCTCCTCATAACTCTGTTTTTCTGCTTCTTTCCTTTTTTCTCTCTCCCCTCCCTCTTCGTTTGCACGCTCTCTTCCCTCGAAGGGTTACCACCCAACAACCTGCTCCTGCTTGTGATTGGTGGAAGTGGGCTGAGCGGGCGGGTCTGTGTTTGTGCTTGTGAGAGTTACCAGTCAGAGCAAGTGCAGGCTGTCAGTGTCAGGAGGGTTTCAGTGGAGTCAGGCAGACCAGACTCTGGAAAGCAGAAGCAGCTGCGCAAACCTTCCTCTTTCAACCTCAGGACACAAAGGACTGCCTGTTCCTACACCTCTCTGCCATCTGCTTTCCAAGGCCAGGAGGAAAAAAGGGATTTAAGATCAACAGACGCTGATGATATTTCTCTCTCTCTCTCTTCCTACTTCCCTATTTGTTTTTGTCTTGCAAAATCCCTCCTGCACAGAGGAGAGATAATCACAGCCTCCTCTGAGGGAACGAAAGAAAAGGAGGGATCGAAATAAACGACAACAACATCATCATACCCAGCGGCCTGCGTGTGGTTGTCCGACTGTCCCGTTGCGGCCCTGCTGCACTGTCCCCCCGAGGAGGGAGACTAATGCATGTGGCGCTGTACTCCGGGTCAGGGGAGGATGAGTCCGGTCATGGAGGCTCAGACCATGCAGGCCAAGCAGCAGCAGACGCAGCAGCAGCTACAACACTACCTGGAGAAAGGGGTCCCGCTTGAGCCCTTCATGCACCAGGTGGGGGGCCACTGCTGCGTGCTGCGTTTCGGGGAGCAGACCATCTGCAAGCCCCTCATCCCCCGAGAGCACCAGTTCTACAAGAGCCTACCCAGCGCCATGAGGAAGTTCACCCCCCAGTACAGAGGTAAGAGGCTACCCCGGAAGACACATTTCAGTTGAATGCATTCAGTTGTACAACTGACTAGGTATCCCCCTTTCCCTTTCCTAACCACAACCTCCACCGCATCCATCTACTGTGTGTGACTGGGCTAATGTTGTGCTGCTGTGTTCTCTCTCTCTTTTTCTATATTCCATCCTCTCTCTCACTATCTCTTGGAAGGCGGTTGGAAAAGAGGGTAGGTTATTGCAGGTGGATGCATTTTTCTCTATGCAATTTTCATTATTCACAGTCCATGTAAGCCCACGGTTTTAGGGTGTTTTCAGGAAGTCTGACTGTGCCCCTCCACAGAAGGATCAGGTGGGTTTTGTCAATTCTCCAAGGCCCAGGGTAGGACTTTGCAGGCCAGCCAGGATGCTGTGTGGTAGCAGGTGCTATTAGACCTGGCCACAGGAGGGCGCTGTAGCATTGGAGCACCACCAGGGTGTCCTGCCCTGCCCCTGTGTGCAGTCACACAGAAACAGGTTGGAGCTGTGTTTCTCTGCCCAGAGAGCATGCAGAGCAGGTAGAATGTAGTATAGTATGCATTAACTGAAGACAGGTTTAGTTGCACACATACACAAATATGCATTCTAACAGGAGAGGGGTGAATCTGTCATACCATGACATCAGTATCTAAGGCTTGAGATTCAGAAGGCAGTGTGGACCTGCAGGGTCCTAAAGTCCTTCCAATCTGGTTAACTCTCCCCTTCCACCTCCAGTGCTGCATCTCCCCTCCACTGTCTAGCCCTTTAACAGTGGGTTATCTAACACTGTGTTATGGTTCACTGCAGCTGTTTGTCTTTAGTCCCTGACAAACAAGTGAAAGGTGAACCTGTGTGTGTACACAAGGAAGAGGAGATCCAATTCATCCCAGTCGGTATCTCCCTTTTCTATCTTCAATCTTCCCTTTGAGCTACAGTACCTTTTCATGTTAATATTTGCAGCTGATGTGTCCTATGCATCCCCACAGAGAGTTGGGGTGGCTGGGTGAGAGAGGTGGATTCTGGGTAGGGTGGGGCATGACTCATGAGAGAGGGGGGTTAGAATGATGCACTTGCGGGATGGGTAGAATGGCGTGAGAGACTGAGTGGCTGAAATAGGCTTTCACTTCATCCATCTGGTCCATCTACAGAGACTGCAAACTGTGCATGCTGCTGTTCTGTTCTCTTATTGCACAAGTTGTTGAAAGGCAATATGCATAGGTTTACATGTTTTGTGTTTGTTGGTACTCTATGGTGTTTTTAAGATGTTTTATTTAATTTTGCTCTGTCGTCTACTGTTTAATAATATTACTGCTATAACGGTTTGATAAACCAGTTTAAATCATTTCAAATCAATAGCATTTTTTGATTGCATCTGCTCGAGCTTTGGTGGTTTGTGTTCGGAGTGACTTTCCTTTTCTGCATGATTGATAGTGTAATATTGGGAGTGTGTGTGTGTGTGTGTGTTTACACAACTGCATACTGTACTCAAATATAAACAAGATTTCCAGATAGACACAGCCTCAATTTGTTTTCCCCAAGCCCCATATCTCCATTGCTCTTTCTCTCTCGCTTGTTCAAGATCCGAGTTGGGAGATCTGTGTGTATGTTTGTCATGTAGTCCAGGTCCTTTGATCTCTATCAGGTTGAGAGACACCAGGGCAGACAGCTCTGGAACTTTAGAAAGGCAGGAGAGTAAAATGAGTTGGGGGTAAGAGACAGTCCATTTGCATGTAAAAGGATCATTGAGCAGCAATATGTGAAGTTCATCGTGTCATGTCAAATGAAAGCTAAGAGTATATATTTTTAGATTAAAAAAAAAAATATATATATATATATATATATATATATATATATATATATATATATATATATATATATATATATATATATATATATATATATATATATATATATATATATTTAAAAAATGCTATTTTCCATCCCCCAAAAAATGGAATAAGAAAATAAGTAAACCCACATATCTAATTTGGTCTCCCTCATGAGGAGGGAGGATAATGAAAGTTCACGGAAGTAACAAGGAAAAGTAGACCTATCCACTATTATTGTGATTTTACTGATATCAATTTTGTTCATGAATTGTTAAGTGATAACTAGAAATGTTCGAAAGAATCAGTAACAGGATCTATGCAATTGAATTGGCTACAATGGGAAATCATAATAGTTACGAACCACAATTGGGTTCACAAGTTTGGACAGCACAGCACAGTAGAGTACAGTAAAGAAAAGTAGAGTTCAGTACAATATTGTAGAGTTCAGCAGAACACACGAGGACAGTACAATGTGTTGTACTCTACGGTACAGAACTATACTGTACTGGATACTCTACTGAGCTCTACTGTGCTGTACTTTGATGTCCAAACTTGTGAAACATAGACTCTACTAGCTAGGTTTCCATCCAATTGGTGACTGATTTTGATATTCTAAAATCCACAAAAACAATATGCACATTTTCCCACCAGAGATGTTACAGTCAAATTGTCTTGTTGCGGACAACAGTCATTATGTGATAACGTAGTGCATATATAAATAACTTTTGCGTTTACATTCACATGTACCAAATAAAAAATACGATACATAAAAAATACACCTGCATTGCTTGCTGTTTGGGGTATTAGGCTGGGTTTCTGTACAGGACTTTGATATATCAGCTGATGTAAGAAGGGCTATATAAATACATTTGATTTGATTCCATTGAATTTAAACTCCACTGATGGTTTTGTCAGAAGAAATGTTGCGTAATGTAGCGAATCTATGGTCTTGGCAGTGTGCTCTAGCCAACAGCTCACAGAAACAGTGCGGGCAGGCTACCTACATGATGAGTACACAATGATTTATATTTGTCAAACGGCAGCCACGCATCGCTCATCAGAATAAGACCCTCGATATTTATTGGAAAGGAGCGTCAAGCTCGTCACTGTGCACTTTCAACACATATCTTGTTTAATCTGTAGCCTAATAAACTGCATGCTTTCCCAAAATCGTAGTGGGAGGACAACACAATATCGTGTGACTCCACGTTTACTTCGATATTATGGTTATTATATCAATATTTGCACTTAAAGGCATTTCCATCATCGTTTCTCACATAATTCATTTCACAGACACAAAAAGATCCCACCCACAAATTTGCTGTTTCCATCAGGCCTGTCGTGACATTTTTATCCGACATGTACTTTGCTTGCATTAAAACCCTTTTGGGATAGGGGGACAGCATTTTGGGGCGGCTAGTGGTTAGAGCATTGGACTAGTAACCCCCGAGCTGACAAGGTACAAATCTGTCGTTCTGCCCCTGAACAGGCAGTTAACCCACTGTTCCTAGGCCGTCATTGAAAATAAGAGTTTGTTCTTAACTGACTTGCCTAGTTAAATAAAGGTATAAAAACAAATCACTTTTAGATGAACAGCGTGCCCAGAGTGAACTGCCTCCTACTCTGTCCCAGGTGCTAATATATGCATATTATTATTAGTATTGGATAGAAAACACTCTAAAGTTTCTAAAACTGTTTGAATGATGTCTGTGAGTATAACAGAACTCATATGGCAGGCGGAAACATGAGAAAAATCCAACCAGGAAGTGGGAAATCTGAGGTTTGTAGTTTTTCAAAGCTTGGCCTACCGAAAACACAGTGGGATATGGATAAAGTTGCACTTCCTATGGCTTCCACTAGATGTCAACCGTCTTTAGAAACTTGAATGAGGATTCTACTATAAAGGAGGGGCACATGAGCCCTTTCTGAGTCAGTGGTCTGGCATAGTGTCTCAGGCTCGTGACGCGTGCTCCCGACAGAGTTACCTCTCGTTCCAGTGCTTTTCTTCAGACATAGGAATTCCCCGGTTGGAAGCTTATTGATGTTTTGTTAAAAACATCCTAAAGATTGATTCCATACATCGTTTGACTTGTTTCTACGACCTGTAATGGAACTTTTCGAGTTTGTCTGGAAGAAGTGCTCGCGCCACATGAAGATGGATTACTGGGATGAACACACTAACAACAAGTGTCTATTTGGACATAAATTATGGACTTTATGGAACAAATCAGTCATTTATTGTCGAACTGGGATTCCTGGGAGTGCCTTCTGATGAAGATCATCAAAGGTAAGTGAATATTTATAGTGTTATTTCTAACTTCTGTTGACTCCAACATGGCGGCTATTTCTTTGGCTGGGTTGGCCTCTGAGCGCCGTTCTCAGATTATGCTTTTTCTGTAAAAAAATAAAATAAAATCTGACACAGCAGTTGCATTAAGGAGAAGTCTATCTTTAATTCTGTGAATAACACTTTTATCAATGTTTATTATGAGTATTTCTGCAAAATCACCGGATGTTTTGGAATCAAAACATTACTGCACGTAACGTGCCAATGTAAACTGTGATTTGTGGATATAAATATGCACATTATCGAACAAAGCATACATGTATTGTGTAAAATTATGTCCTATGAGTGTCATCTGATGAAGATCATCAAAGGTTAGTGATGAATTGTATCTATATTTCTGCTTTTTGCGACTCCTATCTTTGGCTGGAAAAATGGCTGTGTGTTTTTTTGACTTGGCTATGACCTAACATCTGATTGATTATATGTTGTGCATTCGCTGTAAAGCATTTTTTAAATCGGACATGATGGGTAGATTAACAAGATGTTTATCTTTCATTTGCTGTATTGGACTTGTTACTGTGTGAAAGTCACATATTTCTAAAAAATATTTTTGAATTTTGCGCGCTGCCTTATCAGTGGAATGTTGTCGAGGGGTTCCACTAGCGGAACGCCTGCCCTAGAAAGGTTAAAAGGTTGGATGGAAACCTGGTTTATGATTGGTTCAGATTTGGTCCGGCTGAAACAAATTTGTTCTAGTTTGGGGGCAGAGCTATACCCAAATAGTGGGTAGAATAGTACCCAAATATGCAAAGGAGGATTATGCATATGTATACCTTTGAGTACCTATTTAGGATAGATCACCATGAAGAGAATGACATTCAGAGTTTTTGGAAAACGTGGTCACATAAAAAACTGAGGGAGATTTGCCGGAATTCTGTTACCAAACGTTGAATCTGCACAGTTCTTCCAGTGAATGTGTTTTTGTAAAGTCTTCAGTGTAAAGTGTTAAAAGTAGTCCTTGTGACTTGTATGGTTTGTTTAACTTTGAAGTCAATGGTTTTTGTTTGGCATATATTTTAAGTGAAAAATCTTAGTCTCAGCGCAATTCTGTTCCAGTGGAATTGCCCAGACAAATACTTCCCAGTTTATTCTATTTCCTGCTTAGGAATTCAAATACAGTATTACAGAGAGAGAGAGAGTCAAAATAACCATTGCTTTGCAATTTCTACGAGGTTGATGTCTTACCGGTTTTTCTTCTCCCTTTTTGTCTCTCTCTGTCCCTCAGGTGTGGTATCTGTGAATTTTGAGGAGGATGAGGAGGGCAACCTGTGTCTCATAGCGTATCCACTGCAAAGTGACTCTGGGGTGGGGGACCTGGAGAATATAGACCCATCGGTCAATGGCGAGCCCAACAGCAAGATTCACCAGTGGGGCATCAAGCAGTTGTCTGCCCAGAGTCTGCTGGACTCACGCAAAGACAAGGACAAGAGGTGAGAGACGAGAGAGAGACGGGTGCACTTGAAACACTGTTACAGAGACCTACTGAGATACACCAATAAAGAGATATACAGGGTGACTGTTGACTGAGACATACACACACACACACACACTTTAAAACCCCAATGCTCATTTGAGACCCCTCTTTTAAAGTCACTGAGATCTATTCTTCTAGTCAAAATAATGAGCAACTGGGCATTTTTATACATGACCCTAAACATTTTTATTTTATATTTATTTAACTAGGCAAGTCAGTTAAGAATAAACAGTTGATTAACTGCCTTGTTCAGGGGCAGAACGACAGATTTTCACCTTGTCAGCTTTGGGATTCGATCTTGCAAACTTTCCAAGTCCAACACTCTAACCACTAGGCTACCTGCCGCCCATGATGGGGATGTTAATTGCTTAATATACTCAGGAACCATACCTGTGTGGAAGCACCTGCTTTCAATATACTTTGTATCTCACATTTTCCTTTATTTTGGAAGTTACCTGTTACCTGTATGTTGAGACACATTGTAGGTTCTAGAATAAGCTTGATGCTCTCCACCCCTCTTGACTCCTCTCTTCCTATTTCCCCCAGTCATAAGCTCGAGGGGGAGGTGTTGGAGTGGCTGCAGCAGGAGGAGGTGCCTGTGGGAAGCAGAAACGCCATCCAACACAACCCCTGGAGACTCAAACTCCAACAGAAACACCTGCAGAGGATGAAGGAGAACGCCAAGCACCGCAACCAGTACAGTATCCTTTCAGCGTGGAACAACCACTTTGAACATCAGGCCGTCCAGCACCTGCCTGCAAAGTTTGTCCATGTACTGTTCCTAAACGTATTACTGTATAGTGCTGCCTATTTCTTCACTCTGCAGAATCTTGTGCCCAAAGTAGCCTTACAATCTCACAGATACTCCACTTGTGACATCTGTGTATTTGTAAGTGAAGTGGATTGATGTGAGGAAAGGCTCGAGATGGATTGGTGTCCGGTGCATCTGATGAATTAGTGTCTGCTGATAGGGATTCAGGTCTTCCTACTACATTAGCGGAGAGTTAAGTCTCCAACCAGGTGCATTAGGAATATGATGTGATTCTCCTGTAACCAGAGGCTCCTTGACTCAGGACCCCTTCCCAGAATTCATCCTGCTGGAGAACCTGACGTGGCGTCATGCGGTTCCGTGCGTGCTGGACCTGAAGATGGGCACGCGGCAGCACGGTGACAACGTGTCCGAGGAGAAGAAGGTCATGCAAATCCGCAAGTGCCAGCAAAGCACCTCTGCCTCCATCGGAGTACGCCTCTGTGGCATGCAGGTACAATGTTAACTTGTGTTATTGATGGGGATGGGGCAGAATTGAAGAGTCTGAAATTATATATTGGCGAGGCATAGCTTAGTTCTAGTTCAGAATGAAAGGGAAGAAATGTGTTTCTGAACCCCTCCGTCTCCTACCTCTCTCTCAGGTATACCAGTCAGACTCGGGTCAGCTCATGTTCATGGATAAGTACATTGGGCGTAAACTGACCCTGTCGGGCTTCAAGGAGGCTCTGTTCCAGTTCTTCCGTGACGGGCGGCGTCTGCGGCGCGAGCTGCTCTCCCCGGTGCTGCGGAGGCTCAGGGAGATGCAGGCAGCTCTGGAGGGCTGCGAGTCCTACCGCTTCTATTCCTCCTCCCTGCTCATCATCTACGATGGTGAGCCACCCCGCACACACACACGCAGAGGCCCCGAGGGCGGTCTGTCTGAGGAGGAAGAAGAGGAGGAAGTGGAGAAAGATGAAGAGGCAAGTGCGTTTGGGTTTCCCGGCAGCAGTAGTAGTGGTAGCACTGATGGTGGACGTCTGGCAGCCCGATCTGATACGGGCCCTGGCCCGGCGGTGGACGTGAGGATGATTGACTTTGCCCACACCACGTTCCCTGACTATGTGGAGGACAGTGTGGTGCACGAGGGCCAGGACAGTGGCTACATCTTCGGTCTGCAGAACCTCATCACCATCATATCCCAGCTGGAGGACCACTGCACAGACTAAAACACACACACATAGTTTCTCTTCTCTCTTTTGGACTCATAGAAGAAGCAGCACACTGGACTACAGAGGCTGGCCATAGGGGCACACTGAACATTGCTGTTGCCAGTTTTTCCACAGGAGTCCTTCATTTGGGTGTTTTTGTTTGTATCCACAAGGGATACAAAGGGCCATGAAGGTTACATTTGAAGAGACATTTGCAATCTTTTTTAGTTGACTCAGTGAGTTGTCGCCATTATCTGCTTACTCTGTTACCTATTACGAAGTTGGTTATTTTACCCAGTTATTTATTTAGAGAAAAAGCAACACAAGGAGGTTTGAAATGAAGTCCAAGACTGCAAGCATGGATTCCAACTGTCCAAAGGTGCCTGGCTTATGCAAGCATACACACACATGCACTGATTTTTATGTGTGCTACTGATCGGGCAGATGTACTTGAAAAAGCAAAGAGGAACTGATGTATGTGTGTGAACTATTAAAGTTGATGAGAGGAAAGAGAAAACATAATCTCATCTTCCATTTTTCTCCTAAACCAGTTTATTTTTCCACCCTCTTTTCTTAGAAGATACTAGAATAGAATAAAATTTGATTTGATTTGATTTGACTATGTTATATTCAGATAGCAATTACATTACATACAGGGACTATAGCTTTATTTATTTGACATGTTTCTTAAATAAAATACAAAATAAAAAATTGAAATAATTGTATGTTATTGTATATTATTCATTTTGTTAGAATAATATTAATTAATATTATTATTTGACATGTTCAGGTACAGTTGAAGTCGGAAGATTACATACACTTAGGTTGGAGTCATTAAAACTTGTTTTTCAACCACTACACAAATTTCTTGTTTACAAACTATAGATTTGGCAAGTCGGTTAGGACATCTACTTTGTGCATGACACAAGTCATTTTCCAACAATTGTTTATGGACAGATTATTTCACTTATAATTCACTGTATCACAATTCCAGTGGGTCAGAAGTTTACATACATTAAGTTGACTGTGCCTTTAAACAGCTTGGAAAATTCCAGAAAATTATGTCACGGCTTTAGAAGCTTCTGATTGACAGAAGCTAATTGACATCATTTGAGTCAATTGGAGGTGTACCTGTGGATGTATTTCAAGGCCTACCTTCAAACTCAGTGCCTCTTTGCTTGACATCATGAGAAAATCAAAAGAAATCAGCCAAGACCTAAGAAAAATAAATTGTAGACCTCCACAAGTCTGGTTCATCCTTGGGAGCAATTTCAAAACACCTGAAACTACCACGTTCATCTGTACAAACAATAGTACGCAAGTATAAACACCATGGGACCATGCAGCCGTCATACCGCTCAGGAAGGAGACGCGTTCCGTCTCCTAGAGATGAATGTACTTTAGTGTGAAAAGTGCAAATCAATCCCAGAACAACAGCAAAGGACCTTGTGAAGATGCTGGAGGGAACAGGTACAAAAGTATCTATATCCACAGTAAAACGAGTCCTATATTGACATAACCTGAAGATCGCTTTGCAAGGAAGAAGCCACTGCTCAAAAACCGCCATAAAAAAGCCAGAGTACGGTTAGCAACTGCACATGGGGATAAAGATCATACTTTTTGGAGAAACGTCCTCTGGTCTGATGAAACAAAAATACAACTGTTTGGCCATAATGACCATCGTTATTTTTGGAGGAAAAAGGGAGAGGCTTGTAAGCCGAAGAACACCATCTCAACCGTGAAACACGGGGGTGGCAGCATCATGTTGTGGGGGTGTTTGGCTGCAGGAGGGTCTGGTGCACTTCACAAAATAGATGGCATCATGAGGCAGGAAAATGATGTGGATATATGGAAGCAACATCTCAAGGCATCAGTCAGGAAGTTAAAGCTTGGTCGCAAATGGGTCTTCCAAATGGACAATGATCCCAAGCATACAAAGTTGTGGAAAAAATGGCTTAAGGACAACAAAGTCAAGGTATTGGAGTGGCCATCACAAAGCCCTGACCTCAATCCTGTAGAACATTTGTTGGCAGAACTGAAAAAGTGTGTGCGAGCAAGGAGGCCGACAAACCTGACTCATTTACTCCAGCTCTGTCAGGAGGAATGGGCCAAAATTCACCCAACTTATTGTGGGAAGCTTGTGGAAGGCTACCCAAAACGTTTGACCCAAGTTAAACAATTGAAAGGCAATGCTACCAAATACTAATTGAGTGTTTGTAAACTTCTGACCCGGAATGTGATGAAATAAATCATTCTCTCTACTATTATTCTGACATTTCACATTCTTAAAATAAAGTGGTGATCCTAACTGACCTAAGACAGGGAACTTTTACTCTGATTAAATGTCAGGAATTGTGAAAAACTGAGTTTAAATGTATTTGGCTAAGGTGTATGTAAACTTCGGATTTCAACTGTACCTATCTTGTAAATTATCTGGATTGTCCAGTTTGTTGGAGGGGAAATAAAAACTGTTTTGGTTGTGGTAAAATGTACTGTTCTGCTCTGTTTTCTTTGTGTGCTAATACTGTATTATACAGTTATGATCATTCTCACTACAATCAGACATTTTCACCATCTTAACAAGAGTACAAAAACAAAACTTGCATTGCAAGTTTTTACTGCTTCTAAAACTGCTTCTTGCCCCACATGTTTTCTAAAAATAGCTTTCAGCTAATACAATGTTGACATGTAATGGATGGAAAAACAAAATCAAGTCCCCTTCTGGCACACCGAGTCCAATTGGTTGTAATGGGACTTCGTGTTTTTACCCTGCAAACTAGAATGAACCCTGACTATAATAGACAGCTGACAACGCTCTTAGATTATACACATTTGATGGAAGGAAAGTTCATGTGAATGATGATGGGGAATGCCTCTCAAAGTGCCAGCGCATTTATAAAACAATTTAATCCATGATTCGTTTGGAAAGTATGAGAACTGCAGCTCCATAATGTCAGTCATGATGCAGTCCCACTACCACCTGCTGGGTCAAGGGGAAAGACCTGACCACAGGGCTCAGACTGCTCTGTTAGATCACATCTAAGAATGGAGGCTAGAATCCCATCTAAATAACACTTGAAAGTATCACTTTCAGTTTATTAAAATGTCAGATGAACATTTATCATGATCGCATTGGGTTGCTGAGAAACATGGGCTCTCTGGAGCTAATCTAAATAAATGATACAAAGCGCCACATGACAGCTTTATGGTCCAGAAAGGAATACAGAGACTGTGTGTGTGATGGTGCCAGATGGGGCTGGTACTACAGTAAGAGGTCAAGTGAGGTCATCCAGAGCTGGGGGGAGATGGTGTCTGGGGCAGCCCACCGTCAGGTCCTAACCAGTCTGAGGTGGAATCAGAGGAAACAAGACTGAGGAGAGGAGAGTCAATCAGCCAGTCTCGGGAGGAATGCTATGAGTCACAGACTTCTGGAGACATGTGATCCACTCACTGAGCATTCAGAGCTCTTCTCTCTCTCCTGTGTACACAGAGGTGGTAGACCATTATCTGCCTAGCAGCTCAACTTCCCCTTTAACTCTATGTGCCGTGCTTCAATAAATAACATATGGTGGACATTGACAATCAGAGATGCTTTCTGCAATACGCACAAGCCATTGTGTCGGTCAGTGCGTCAGTCTTCTGTCTACAGGTCTCTTGTTTCTCTAGTTAGTCTGACTGATTTAAAGGGGCAGTGTCCTGCTAATAAACCTATGTATGTGGGGTAGGAGTCTCATGTTAAACCTCTGCACTGCATGTGGAGCAGGTCTGACCAACTGGCTGATGTGACCCAGAGGACACAGCTCCAACCTCAGGGTAAACAGCTGGGTGGATCAGGGCAGGGGGCACACAGGCAGTACATGTACACACAAATGCACACAGGCACACAGACACGCACAAACACAAGCACATTCACTGCTTGAAATCACTCTCTCCATTTCTCGCCATACTAAAGATATTTGATGTGTTTTATCTAGTCCCATTCCTGTGTGAGATTGCAGATAGAGAGATTGAGTGATTTGATAGAGATAGTATAAACTGTCATATCTCCAGTCTCTTGAGAAGGGACTTTAGTTGATGTTAATGTAACAGTGAAGCCACTGAGTGGACTGTTCTATATTCTAGACTGTGTGTGTTGTTCATATCCTTGCCCTTCTTTTAACTCTGCTCTGGCTGCCATTGCAAGTGGTCCAGTTGCTTAACAGTGGTACAAAATCACTATGGCAACAGCAGCATAGTATTTTTAGGTTTTCTCTGAAGCTGAGGATAAAATGGTGTTCCAGAATCTCAGATGTTTGTGATCATCATACCCCAAATGATGAAACACAATCCCCTTCAAACACTCAGCTCCATTTCAAACAAAAGTATTTCTTTCTTACTTGTTTATGTGTCATTCTCCAGTGACTACCATGTGATTCACCTATATTTGGAATCAGAGTTTCAGCTCTCCTATTTTTCTCTCAACCTCATTCTGTCTCCTCTAAAAGCATGCGCTCAAATTCAGCATCTAGGCCTAAGGCCATTCTTAAAATACTCACCCCGGCTAACTTAGGTTTCTGTTTGGTGAAATCGAAAGGAGCCAGAATGCTGCAGAATTTAAGCTTAATTCCTCTTGCCCTCCAATTGAGTCCCACACAAACACCCATCTCACACACAAACAAATACACTTCAACAGCCTGCCAGAACTCACAAACGCATACACAGATTAAGAGTGTTTAAGAGTTCTGAGAAGACCAAGCTAGGCACAACAAAAAGCATGCAAATGTCAAAATGCATCAAGGGAAATAAACACAAACAAGTTTGTACAGACTGAGTATATAGGTTGATGGACGCAGGCAGACAAGCACACCGATTCCCTTTCAGTCCCATCTCCCACTCAGTCCATCTGTCTCCTCTCAAACAGACAGCCACAGAATCCCTCATTTGTCTGACATGCGATGGCTTGCAAAGGCTTCCATACATTTATTGTGGCTCTGCCGCTTTCGCCTCTCAAAATGGACTGTGTGTGTGTGCATGCGTGTGGTTATGCTTGGTTAATTCAGCCCGAGTCAGTGCCTGAGGGGTTTACATAAACAGAACGAGGCTGTGACAAGAGAGATGCTCTTTTCCAACTCTCCTCTCTCTTGCTCCTAGAGAGTACACAGAAAACTTCTCTGTGATAAAGGATGTTTCGTTGTGTCATCTGTAGGAAGCCAAAGGCAACGTTGACTTTTGAAGGAATTATATTATCTTCAATTCCATCACATGGAAAACGATACAATACATGTTCTATAGATCCAATACATGAATAACGACACTGAAAGAACAGGGATTGACATGACTGACATACATTAACGGCCTCTAAAAATAAGGAAAATAACAGTTTAATCTGGAGCAGTTGCAAAGTAACTGTCCACTCCATTCACTGTGTGTTCCCACAAGTCTCTACTGCACATTTCTGTGTGGATGTGTGTTTCTCTGTTAAGAGTTCATGCAGATTTTTCTTCAGGGCCTGTATGAGTGTTTGGCAGAGCTAAATGTATTTGTTGTATGGTAGCCTACTTGTCCAGTATGTGAGTGTGATGGTCAGCTACTTATAAGATCATAGACAACACTGAGTGAACCACTCAGACATGCCCTTCAGAGAGCTCTGTCCATTGACTGAGGGAAGCGTGTCCCCTCCGGGGCCAGCCTCACAAGGACAAACAGATACTGATGTTATTTTTCTGTTGTCTTAGTGTCAATATTGGTCTGTCATGTTGCTGTCAGTAATGCATTTTTGAAACAATATGCACCGTAAATATACATGTATTTTTATGTATAATTTTGATGTTCAGTCAATCAGCTCGTGGAGAAGCAGGTCAGAATTGTACTGATGGAAGTTCCAAACATATGTTTTCCCCGATTAATCAATTAGAGAGGATGAAGGCAGGTACAGTGACAACAGTAGCTGATCAAGGTTGTTCGTACACCTCTAGGAAGAGGGAACGCAACACCCTGCTACAACTCAACTCCCCGTGGAGTGAAAGAGGTATGGGATTGTAGGTGCGAGTAAGGATGACAAGGCAGAGAATTTACCATTTACTGGGAATTTATTCCATCACACAGTAAATTTGGGGAAAGGGGGCTGGATGGAACCAAATAAAGTAAATGTCAAAGCCCCCTCTCCTACCTTACCTGCCTACCCACTACTTACCTAATTTAGCACCACCTGGTGCGCTAACCAAAATACAGGGGGTGGTCCGCCCAGGTCTTACCTAGTGTGCATAGACATAGTACATACTACGGGTATAAGTATGCCTGCAGGCCTCTTGCCTAAGCACTCCCTAGGTGCCTTCCCCTTCCCCCTGGGAACAAATTAAACAGAATATTACAAACAATTTCACAAAAACAACACAGGACACTAAATAAGCTCTATCTGACTGAGCAACAAACTAACACAGAAGATAACCATCAGCTCTCTCAGCAACAACTAACATAGTACATACCAAATCTCTTTCTAAGAACCAACCAACATATGACATAACCCTCAGCTTTCTTCTGAGCAACAGAACACTGGCTTATATAGCTGGAGAGGAGTCTAATGGGCTACAGCTGTATCCTGACGAGGGGGCGGGGTCAGCTCTCCAATCATCGATGTAGCCGACCAATCAGCTGCTTGGGGGAATTTCAGGAAGCCATCCTGAAACACACACACATAGAAACAAAACCACAACACAGAAACTGGGAAATGTAACAAAGGTGGATGAGGCCATCAGATCACTTAACATACAGATTGGGTTAGATTGGAGGTCCTAATGAACAAGTGCTCTTTCATCGGTGAGGGGATAGCTGACAGAACAAGGGACATCTTTGAGGGTTGTAAAACCAATATGTTATGCAAAATGCATTTTCAATGTTATTAATTTGTTATTGTATTGTCCATTGCTAATGATAATCATGGAAGGAAGGTTCCCATTGGGCACAGATGTTAATTCAATGTCCTTTCCTCGTTAGTTCCATGGAATTTCATTGAAATTATGTGGAAACAACTTTTATCCAACCAGTGTGTGCCCAGTGGGTTACCTCATATCCATTCCTTCTCTGGCTATGTTGCCAGATGTGTCTCATTGGGTCATATATTTTCAACTGCTAGAAACAAGCCACTTCCTCTGAAGTAATGGTGAAAACATAACTGTCATGAATCTGCGCTCAGTTTACTCTCAATGGCACACAGAGGCTGCGGTACAGCGAAGCCTATTATCACATCAATTATTATCTGGGTGATTTTTTTTCTAGGTCGCACAGCAAGATATTTTTTGAGCAATTTAGAGCAGACCGGAATGGCTTGTGTCAACTTGAACTAGCTAGCTAGTAAATGTTAGCCAGATAGCCAGCTAGCTAGGTTAAATAAGAAAAGATGCATTAATTCAACGTTGGCTAGCAATAAAGATACTTGGAAACAAGTCAAGGTACCTACCCAGCAGCTTCTCAAAATATTCTTCCACTTCATAGCCGCTTCAAGAAGATATTTTCTCAGATAGTCTGAACTTCATGTGTCTCACCTGACAGCATGAGGTTGGCGCCTGAAACAAATAACTTGTATCTACAGCAGGCATAAGCTATTACTGTAAAGAAATACAGTATGTTGGTGACATTTTTACAGTAGGCTTCCAATTACGGATAATAATGGCATTTTTCAGCATTTAACCATAATGCAGTGCAATCTACAGCATGATTGCTGTAAAACACATGTACAGTATTTTACTGTGCATTATACAGTGTTTTACTGTTAAATTACAGAAAAGTCTTACAGTGTATGTGAGTACAGGAGTCTGCGTGTGTATGAGGTGTGTGTGAGCTTGTGTGAGCTTGTGTGTGTGTGTTTTATATGAGTGAGTCCATCTTTGTGTCTTACTACACAATGGCTGTTCAACAGTCTGACTGCCTGGAGATGTTTCTCAGTCTTTCGGTCCTGGCTTTGATGCACCTGTACTGTCTCTTATCCATTTCATACACAAACCAAAATCCCACAAATTTACCATAAGCTTTTTTACACCAGCTTTTCCATATATCTGAAAGGGGTAAAGGGTAAAAGAAACATGGTTAAAAGCCACCTAAAGACCTAGTCATGATTCCAGTATTTTCACAGACCCTGTAACAAAAATATAGGTTTTGGGTTTCGGGTGACCACATTAAAAATACCCAAATGCGGGACAAAAGGATGATTTTGCGGGACATTCGCACAACAGTGTAGCCTAAATGAAAACTTTTTGGGCAGCACTGACAGATGAAGCCTATTGAATCTCATTAGAATATGCCCAAAATGCATACTCTGATTGCAACGTCTGCCTATGCCCACACATATTGTCTTAATTTAAAATATATATTTTTAAACAACTTGGCACATCTATATTTGGGGAGTTTCTCCCATTCTTCTCTGCAGATCCTCTCAAGTGCTGTCAGGTTGGATGGGGAGCGTCGCTGCAGAGTTATTTTCAGATCTCTCCAGAGATGTTCGATCGGGTTCAAGTCTGTGCTCTGGCTGGTCTACTCAAGGACATTCAGAGATTTGTCCCGAAGCCACTCCTGCATTGTCTTGGCTGTGTGCTTAAGGTCGTTGTCTTGTTAGAAGGTGAACCTTAGCCCCAGTCTGAGGTCCTGAGTGCTCGAAAGCAAGTTTTCTGAAAGGTGAATGTATCACCCAGTGTCTGTTAGAAAACAGACTGAACCAGGTTTTTCTCTAGGATTCTGCCTGTGCTTATCTCAATTCTGTTTATTTTTTTATTCTAAAAAAAATCCCCAGTCCTTAACGATTACGTGCATACCATACCCATAACATGATGCAGCCACCACTATGCTTGAAAATATGGAAAGTGGTTCTCAGTAATGTGTTGTATTGGATTTGCCCCAAACGTAACACTTGGTATTTTGGACAAAAAAGTGACACTGGCAATATTCAACAGTGCTCTGAAATCGGAGTAGATAGCCAGAACTAACAATGTCCATTGAAACGCACAACGACTATACCACTTTGCTAAGAATGATGTGAATAATCAAGTCAATAAATGTTGGTTAGTTAGTTAGATAGCAGATAGTAAATATACTGCCTGCCAAATTCGATGTATTAGTATCCAACTAACATTAGGTAACTACCTAACATACATTCCTGTAATGCTATGTGGTTCGCAAGGATAGCATAGCTAACAAATTGTCAACGTAACTTATTTCAAAAGTCATTACTTTATTACATTGCTCAACATTTTATTTTAAGTCAGTTAAGTCAGTTAAGAACAAATTATCATTTACAATAATGGCCTATTTTATTATTTTTTATTTATTTCACCTTTACTTAACCAGGTAAGCTAGTTGAGAACAAGTTCTCATTTACAACTGCGACCTGGGCAAGATAAAGCAAAGCAGTGCGACACAAACAACAACACAGAGTTACACATGGAATAAACAAGCGTACAGTCAATAACACAATAGAAAAAAAGAAAGTCTATATACAGTGTGCGCAAATGGCGTGAGGAGGTAGGCAATAAATAGGCCATAGTAGCAAAGTAATTACAATTTAGCAGATTAACACTGGAGTGATAAATGAGCAGATGATGATGTGCAAGTAGAGATACTGGTTTGCAAAAGAGCAGAAAAGTAAATAAAAACAATTTGGGGATGAGGTAGGTAGATTGGGTGGGCTATTTACAGATGGACTATGTACAGCAGCAGCAATCGGTTAGCTGCGCTGATGTTTAAAGTTAGTGAGGGAAATATAAGTCTCCAGCCTCAGTGATTTTTGCAATTCATTCCAGTCACTGGCAGCAGAGAACTGGAAGGTGGTCAAAGGAGGTGTTGGCTTTGGGGATGACCAGTGAGATATACCTGCTGGAGCGTGTGCTACGGGTGGGTGTTGTTATCGTGACCAGTGAGCTGAGATAAGAGCTCACATAGACTTATAGATGACCTGGAGCCAGTGGGTTTGGCGACGAATATGTAGCGAGGACCAGCCAATGAGAGCATACAGGTCGCAGTGGTGGGTTGTATTTGGGGCTTTGGTAACAAAACGGATGGCACTGTGATAGACTGCATCCAGTTTGCTAAGTAGAGTATTGGAAGCTATTTTGTAGATGACATCGCCAAAGTCGAGGATTGGTAGGATAGTCAATTTTACTAGGGTAAGTAAGTTTGGTGGCGTGAGGGAAGGAGGCTTTGTTGCAAAATAGAAAGCCGGTTCTAGATTTGATTTTGGATTGGAGATGTTTAATATGAGTCTGGAAGGAGAGTTTACAGTCTAGCCAGACACCTAGGTATTTGTTGTTGTCCACATATTCTATGTCAGAACAGTCCATAGTGATGCTAGTCGAGCGGGCGGGTAGGTGCGGGCAGCGAACGGTTGAAAAGCATGCATTTGGTTTTACTAGCATTTAAGAGCAGTTGGAGGCCACGGAAGGAGTGTTGTATGGCATCGAAGCTAGTTTGGAGGTTAGTTAACACAGTGTCCAAAGAAGGGCCAGATGTATACAGAATGGTGTCGTCTGCGTAGAGGTGGATCAGGGAATCACCCGCAGCAAGAGAGACATCATTGATATATACAGAGAAAAGAGTCGGCCCGAGAATTTAACCCCCATAGAGACTGCCAGAGGTCCGGACAACAGGCCCTCCAATTTGACACACTGGACTCGGTCTGCGAAGTAGTTGGTGAACCAGGCAAGGCAGTCATTTGAGAAACCAAAGCTATTGAGTCTGCCGATAAGAATACTGTGATGGACAGAGTCGAAAGCCTTGGCCAGGTCGATGAAGACGGCTGCACAGTACTGTCTTTTATCAATGGCGGTTATGATATCGTTTAGTACCTTGAGCGTGGCTGAGGTGCAGCCGTAACCAGCTTGGAAACCAGATTGCTCAGCGGAGAAGGTACGGTGGGATTCGAAATGGTCAGTGATCTGTTTATTAACTTGGTTTTTGAAGACTTTAGAGAGGCAGGGCAGGATGGATATAGGTCTACCCCGGCCAAACCCTAACCCGGACGATGCTGGGCCAATTGTGCACCGCCCTATGGGACTCCCAATTACGTCCGGTTATGGTACAGCCTGGAATCAAACCAGGGTCTGTAGTGACACCTCTTGGACTAAGATGCCGTGCCTTAGACCGCTGCGCCTCTCAGGAGTCATTAGTTAGTTCAATGTATTTGTATTCGCTCGCTTTGGACTTCGGCTGCAAATTTTCCGACATTTTCTTCAAATCTGAAAACATTGTGAAGCTACGGCCATTTTCTGATGAATTAAAAAGTATCCTCTGCGTGTATACTTCGTATTTTGGTTAATTTAGTACGACATCTGGGAACTTTTGGCATACTAACTATATCCATACTTTGACCAATAAGCATGCTATATACTCAATTCACACCACAAATAGTATTGTTAGTATGAGTATTCGAACACAGGTCTATTCTCCTTGATTCTACTTCCATTTTATTCAGAATCCACTTTATCACCCGCTTCCTCCATCTTTCTTCACTAGTTCCGAATACACGTCGCCTGCAGCCTCCTTGTTGATGTTCTATTCCAAAACCATCTAACCAAAACAGAGTGTTATGTTTCAGTATATTGGATCATTCCAATATATTGGTATCAATCCGCGGTGGAAGGATAGATCCGAGGTGAGGATTTACAGATTCACTCCCATGTACACCTGTGTCACGGCTGGGGTCCGCCCCTGTATGTAGACCCCATGGCCGCGACACACGTTCTCTTTCATTTTCTCGGCGGGCGTCCGTATGGTTTGAGGTACAAACTTTATGAAGTTCGCTTGGTGTCACTAGTAAGTGTAATATCTTGCGTGGAAGTATACTCACTGGCTGTTTGCAGCCTGGAGAAGCTGGCCACATGCGGTTGATCTGTATCTTCTGCCCATGGTTTGTCGTACTTGTGATTTGTTAGTGTTACACTACGACTCTGTGTGCATCTATTAGTATGGTGGCTCTTGCTGCCACAAACTGTAATTTACCTTACACAACTTGTCGGCTGGCTTGTTCTATGTGTGTGCTGTGAATTGCTTTAACATGCTGTTCCCTGCGCCATAGGTGCGGGTTCTCTGCTAATTACCCTGCTGGGTTTTTTTTATTGTTCTTTCCCCTGCAGAGTGTAAAAGTATCATGGTGGACTTTCCACTACGTTGAGACATTAACTTTGGAGTTCCTTAACGGAGTTACTCCATCATATGGCTGTTTTTACTGCTTGGATTAAACAGGCTAGGTAATATTGCAGTTGGTGTAAAACAAAAAAAACGAATAAATCAAATCCATTACCTGGTTGCTGTTTTTTTTTTGTCTGCCCGTTTTCTCCCACATGGGTCTTCCCCATTTTTTTCTAGAGGTACTGGATAATTTATCCCTCACCGGAGCTTTATGTATTCCCCCCTTTTCCCCTGATCCAGGCTGTGCTGGACAGGACCAGGATCATTGTCTGCTGGTGGTGGCCCCATACTGGCCCAGATGACCCTTATTTATTTGACCTTTATTTAACTAGGCAAGTCAGTTAAGAACAAATTCTTATTTTCAATGACGGCCTAGGAACTGCCTGTTCAGGGGCAGAACGACAGATTTGTACCTTGTTAGCTCGGGGATATGAACTTGCAACCTTTCGGTTAATAGTCCAATGCTCTAACCACTAGGCTATCCTGCCGCCCCAGCCTTCTCCTGTCCCTGTTGTCTGGGACACCTTGGTAACTGCCCCTGAGACACGACCTGCTGTCTCAGACCGGGGGAACTATATGGCATCCGAGACCGCACTGCCTCAGTCTGTGGGCTTGGCCGCTGAACGGCACCAATGGTCCATGTTAGGACTACTGGAGGGTGTAATGTACACCATGCAGAGCGCAAGGGCACCGGCTACTACCGCGGCATACCAGTTGCGTTGGTGGTTGTTCTGCTCTTGGTGCACTGGTATTGAGGTTGTGCCCGAGTCATGCGGGGTGCAGTATGTCCTCCAATACCTGCAGTCTCACTTGGATGAGGGCTTGGCAGCCTCTATATCTGCCTGCCATATGGGGTGGATGGACAGGCCAGTGGGGTGCCATCCCTTGGTCTCCAGGTTTATGAAGGGGTTTCGTTGCCTGTGTCCAGCTAGCACCCGCTCAATGGCAAGCTGGGATCTGGATATGGTCTTGGCAGCTTTGGCAAAGTCGCCTTTCGAACAGTTGGAGTCTGCCTCCCTGAAACACCTCTCTATGAAGGTGGCTTTCTTGGTAGTGATTACTTCCATGAAGAGGATGGTTGAGCTCCATGCTCTTTCGGTAAGTTCTGAGTGCTACCGGATGGACCCCGGGGCGAGGAGTATATCTCTCCTCTCCAACCCTTCATTCCTCCCGCAGGTTCTGTCAGACAGGCATGTGAACATCCCTTTTATCCTGTCTGCTTGCGATCCCCCAGGAGTGGTGGTGGACTCTGGGCCTCCCTCCGGCATGCTGTGCCCTGTGCGGACACTGGCTGCCTATGTGGAGCGGACATGGTCAGTGAGAACAACAGACCAGCTTTTTGGCTGCTATGGTGAGAGAGTCCTGGGGGCTGGGTTATCAAAGCAGAGGCTCTCTCACTGGATCGTGGTCACGATTACGACAGCATACCGCCTGGCTTGCAAGCCAATGCTGGGATCTGTGGTGGCACATTCAACATGAGGTGTGACTGCATCCTGGGCTCTATTGAGAGGAGTGCCCCTCGCCGATATCTGTGCTGTGGCCAGCTGGGCTTCCTCTTGCACCTTTGCTAGGTACTATCGGGTAAGTGTGGCACCTCCCTCTGCATTTTTTTTGGCGGGCCTGGGCATCGCCTCCCCTTCCGGGGACTGTGCCAGGACCCCCCTTCCACATTGATGGCCCCTGCGTCTCGTTCCCGCGCTGGGACTTCGCCGCTGGCTGGCCAGGTCCCTCTAGCACCGACTAAATCTGGTACAGGTATACCAACATATTGGAGTGATCCAATGTAGTGAAACATAATGAAGGTTAAGTATGTAACCACGGTTATGTGAGCTATATGGATCACTCCAATCCTCTACGATGCTAGAGGCGCCTCAAAAATGATGTAGAGAATATGTTGCAGCCATGGGGTCTTTTTATAGGGGCGGACCCCAGCCGTGACACAGGTGTACGAGTGAATCTATAAATCCTCACCTCGGATGTATCCCTCTGCCGCGGAGTGATACTAATATATTGGAGTGGTCCATATAGCTCACATAACTGTGGATACATACGTAACCTTCGTTTTCGACACACCCACTACTTTCCTTTCGAAACACCCACTTTCCCATACTCCAGTTGCCATATTGGGATGCAGCCACCCCCTTCTCTGAGAGTCTCATCTTTCGATAGGTGGTGAGTTTGTTGCTTGGTTTGGGTTTTACACACGATTTCGTGACGATTTTCTTGTGTGGGTGTGTCATGTGTAGAAAAAAGCTGCTATCACAAGCCCCATGTTTTGGAAAAGGGGCAAACTTTATATTGGCTGAAAGAGGTGATTAAGCTGCAGCCACTACAATAGATAAATCAATAGCATAAACACACAGGGAGCTAGTTATTCATGGGTGCCTCAATCGACTCTAGGTCTAATAGAGAGACACTTAATCATTGTCCAATTTTTTTTGCACATAATTGATTTACTTAGTCACTTTACCAGTTGCTCACTTTTCTGTGTTTGCATGATTCAATGTCATTCTAGAGCCAACTGAAAGCTGTACAAAAAATAACATGCAGTGATAAAAATTGTATAATGCTGACCCCTGATGGCAGTGTTATCTAGAGCATTTTCTGCATTCCCAAATCATTGAAGTCAAATAAACAGTATTTTAATTTGTTCATGATCATGCATTTTAATTTCAGTGAAGGTAAATTAAACTACTGAATGAGCAGTCTCATGTAAACATTTATAAATTGTAATGACCTAGCAGTTATTCTGAAGTTTTGCATTTACTGCAAGTGTAATTTTTCTTGTTTTATCATAATCAAACGCATATTTGAGATTTATCTGTTTTGACTAATGGGATTCATTTTTGTCAGATTTGACTTTTGGCAGCAGGTTAGGATAATTAATTTAGCAGGTTATGAGAATTATGCCGTGTTCAAAAATACTGGGAACTCTGAAATCTCCGACTTCAGTCCGTTCAAGACAACTGGGATCTCGAAAAAAAAACTGCTACGACTGGGAAAAATCGTTTTGAACGGTCATCCTAACTCAGAATTCGAATTCGGAATATCGGACATCTTTCTAAAGCTCCGTCATTCCAACCTGAAAATCAGTGACATCATGATTTTACCTAGTTTTTTTTCTCCTTTTACCAGTTGTATTGAAAGCATCACACGTTTCAAATTCAGAAATTCGTGAACGCGGCATTAGAAACCCCAAGATCTGACGTGTAGTAGGAGCTTCATTGATGACGTGTCTTTTCTGTGCAGAGCGGTTCAATGGTGCCACGCAAACGGTGCTGATCCTTCAAGTGGCACCAGTTTAACACAACGGGAATCGGATAAAGGACACCATGGGCAGTGAGTCATTTTTCTAACGTCTGTCGATGTATCTGTGAATTGCATCTTAAATGTATATTTTGAACGTTTAGTTAGTTAGATTGGCTGTGAACGGACATGTATTGTAGCTTGCTACTAGCTAGCCAATGCTAACGTCAGCTGTAATGTTAGGTCGTTAACTACCTAAAGTTACCGTACATTGGCTAGTTAGCTAGTAGTTATGGTGTTATAGTTATTAGCTAACCAGGGTTACACAATCGTTTTACTTATCTATTAACTGTAAAATGAAGAATATTATAACGTTAGTTAACGGAATGGGAAGCTAACGGTAGGAGGCAGCTAACGTTCAATCGCTGCTTACTTTAGCTCATGAAATGCCCACAAATTGTTGACTCTTGGCACTTAGTTGCCACATTTCAGATTGCTGTGTGCAACATTCGCTAACTAGTTACCCTCTACAGTCTTTGTGTCATACTAGGAAATGTTACTAGCTAGCATAGTCTGCTGTAATAGTGTCAGTACCTGTGTGCAGAGATACTGCCGGTTCAAGTCTTTGTAGTGACATCAGACAAACAAACTGGGTGGTTCGAGCCCTGAATGCTGATTGGTTGAAAGCCGTGGTATATCAGACCGTATGATAACATTTATTTTTACTGCTGTAATTACATTGGTAACCAGTTTATAATAGCAATAATGCACCTCAGGGGTTTGTGATATGGCCAATATACCACGGCAAAGGGCTGTGTCCTAGCACTCTGCGTTGCGTCGTGCGTAAGAACAGCCCTTAGCCGTGGTATATTGGCCATATACCACACCCCCTTGGGCCTTATTGCTTAATTATGACTATTTTGCTGCTAGCTTGCTAACATTGTTTTTGAATAAACCACATTGGCATTCCCAATGAATGTCAACTTATTTGAAGAACTATGGTTAGCTGTCCAGCTACAGTAGATATTAGAGGTTGACTGATGATTTTAACGCCAATACCGATTATTGGAGAACCAAAAATATATATTTTAAAATCAGCCGATTTTAATCTGTATGTTTGTGTGTGTAATAATGAAAATTACAACAATACTGAATGAACACTTATTTTAACTTAAGACTTTTATTTATGTATTATATTAAGTCTCAAATAAATAATGAAACATGTTCAATTTGGTTTAAATAATGCAAAAACAGTGTTGGGGAAGAAAGTAAAAGTGCAATATGTGCCATGTAAAAAATTAAAAAAGCTAATGTTTAAGTTCCTTGCTCAGAACATGAGAACATATGAAAGCTGGTGGTTCCTTTTAACATGAGTCCTCAATATTCCCAGTTAAGAAGTTTTAGGTTGTAGTTATTATAGCAATTATAGGACTATTTCTCTCTATACCATTGGTATTTCATATACCTTTGACTATTGGATGTTCTTATAGGCACTATAGTATTGCCAGCCTAATCTTGGAAGTTGATAGGCTTGAAGTCAAAAACAGCGCTGTGCTTCAAGCATTGCGAAGAGCTGCTGGCAAACGCAGGAAAGTGCTGTTTGAATGAATGTTTACTAGCCTGCTGCTGCCTACCACAGCTCAGTCAGACTGGTCTATCAAATTATAATATAATGAACACACAAATACGAGCCTTAGGTCATTAATATGGTCAAATCTGGCAAATTAATTAGTCTTTGTTAGGAAGAAATGGTCTTCACACAGTTCACAATGAGCCAGACAGCCCAAACTGCTGCATAAATTCTGACAATGCTTGCACAGAACGCAAGAGAAGTGACACAATTTTCATAGTTAATATATCCTGCCAACATTAATTTATTTTACCTAAATATGCAGGTTAAAAAAATATATACTTGTGTATTGATTTTAAGAAAGGCATTGATGTTTATGGTTAGGTACATTGGTGCAATGACAGTGCTTTTTTTTTTGCAAATGCGCTTGTTAAATTATCACCTGTTTGGCGAAGTAGGCTATGATTCAATGATAAACTAACAGGCAACGCAGGACAAGCTAGTTAAACCAGTAATATCATCAACCCTGTGTAGTTAACTAGTGATTATGTTAAGATTGATTGTTTTTTATAAGATACGTTTAAAGCTATCTAGCAACTTACCTTAGCTCCTTTCTGCACTCACATAACAGGTGGTCAGCCTGCCACGCAGTCTTTTCATGGAGTGCAATGTAATCAGCCGTAATCGGTGTCCAAAAATGCAGATTACCGATTTTTATGAAAATTTGAAATTGGCCCTAATTAATCGGCTATGCCGATTTTAAATCGGTCGACCTCTAGTACTGTATTTCTATTGCCTCTGTTAATCTGCTCACATAATCAGCCTAGCTATAGGCCCACTAGTTTGTTCCCACATATAATAAAGCTAGTTAACTCACTGGATTGATTACCTTACTTAGCTAACTAGCTAGTTAGTATCTCATTGACGATGTCTGTAAATGTGAGTGGAGCCTAATTTTTCCATGCATGGGAGTGATGAAGTTTCATCCTGATCAAGTGTAACTATCTTGCACTGGTTAGGACAAGACTTATTTTCCTGTGCATGTAGTTTTTTTCCCCCAAAGAAACTAACCAACCATTTTTTCTTTTTCAGTCAAATTTTTGGAAGTCATAAAGCCGTTTTGTGCGGTCTTACCCGAGATTCAGAAACCAGAGAGAAAGGTATAGTATACCGCAATCTCTACTCACTAGCTCTTCAACAATCTTAGCTCTAGTGATGATTCTAAAACCTCCCTCTTTTACCTATACAGATTCAGTTCAGAGAAAAAGTACTATGGACTGCCATCACTCTCTTCATCTTCCTGGTGTGCTGCCAGGTTAGTATCTGCTGAACATCTGTCTCTGTAATTCTATAGATTGTATGTTTCTTGCCGAGAAGCCCTGCCTGTCTTTGGTCTTATTATCACTAGCTGATAATATGGTTAAGGCCACAGGAAATGACTCAATGAGTGTAGTTTTAACTCTTGTGGGTACAGTGTATTGGGTTCATTCTTTCTTTGTCTCCTGTCCTCCTAGATTCCCCTCTTTGGCATCATGTCCTCGGACTCTGCAGATCCCTTCTACTGGATGAGAGTAATCCTGGCTTCCAACAGAGGTGAGAAACGAACAGTCGGGTTCTACTTAGTTTGAATGCTTGCCTGTGTCTTTAATCATCAGTCCATAGGGAGGAAGACGAGTTTAAACGTTTGAACTGTGCGTCCCTAGTAACAGATTTGGCCCCGCCCACAAAGGGTTTAATTTTTTTTTAAAGGAATCTCTCATTGAAATGCATTAATTTTAGTGCTGCGTTAAATGGCTTAAATATAATATTTTTAAATAACCAAGTGTTCTATCTATAACCGAGTTGATGCCTGATATATGATGTGTAAAGCCAGCAAGTAATTATTTCAAGCTACAATGCCAAGGTGGTAAAATGCTAATTCAATGCAATAACTGCATGCACGCTGGTGTCCCGTGCCATTGTAAAAACAGACAAATTTGCTGGGTCCATAGTGAGAGTGGGAACATTATCATAGTTTTTGCTTGGCTTCTTCTCCACTACAGTGTATTTCTGGAGGTTAGGACTGGAAATATATCGTGCTGGTTGGATAGTCAGCCAGTCATGATATTGGCTGCTAAGTAGCTACAGTTACTACTAGTAGCTAGCTAATAGAAGAGAATACTAAAAAGAATGTTTGTCAAGTGTCATGACTGCATGTTATGTATACCTAGCTAGCTGTGTGTGCGTTTTGAACATGACAACTTTCAAACAACCCAAAGATGGTACGCTATCTAGTTGGCTAACTATTTTCGAATTAGGCATTAGTTTCATAACCCAATCTAGGTAAGTTTGCAAGCTAGCTTTATCTGGCCTGCATAATATATTCTGCCTTGTTTGTCGATCTTTAATGCTACCTAACAATGCAGTACCAACCTGCCTAGCTGCCCATCCAACCAGCTAGTAATAGGCAGCTAGCTAATAGTGCTGAGTGATTAGTGCTTTTTCATTTCTGTTTGATTTAAAAAATAATAATGGATTTCTGTATTTAATTTTTAAAAATCACAATGCATTATGAAATGACATTCAAATGTTTGTTTTTTTTTCGTCATGTTAAATTTCTAATCCAAAAAGAATTAACATTCAATTGCCAAAACATTTAAAATATGTGATTCTCTCAGGTCCACATTGGATAGACATCAATAGGAAATGACTATAAAATATTTCAGATGTGTATATTACTTTGTTTTTATTTGACTTTATTTTTAATTCCTTAGTCATCATCTCATCTCTGCTCAGGCAGTAGCAGCCAAACAGCTCTGTGCTCCCCAAATACTGTACTGTCTTTAGTCATCCTATTTAGCTAGGCTAGCCTGCTCAAGCATGCTGCAGAGCTGTCTGAGAATCCCTTTACTAGTTCTTCAAAGTAAATGAGACATACTTTCAGGAAGTATCTCCATCCCTCTGTGTACATTCCTCTCTCATGAGGTCTGTGTGAAACTAACTGAACATAGTTAAGTGTATGTGTTCTTGTACTGAACTAGGTTGGATATTTGCTTTATGGTAACTACAGCTTCCTTCAGCCCAGCGTGCCACATTTTTCTTGATGTGATTTCTCATGATTTGATTTCTCTGTAGAGAAATGGTGCGTTGGACTCACCAAAACCCTCAACTAAATGGAATTCAAGTAATTGAACAGCTGTCGGTCAATTAGTTGTTTAATAACCAAAAAAGGAAATGTTGGTGACTCACTCAGCACTACTAAATACTTATAGTACAGAAAATACCTTCAAGTCTAAGTTGGATATTAGAAGTGCTGTACTTACTAAATAATATATTGTACTGCCAGTTAAGATCGCATGAATATGATCTTAACCAATAAATATTGCATGTTAACTTTAAACAAAACACAGCTTTACCCTAAAGCTTTACCCTTCCTGGTTGTTGCTAAGCTAAACAATGGGCTCACGTCATTGACACAGCGGTCTAACGCACTGGACCTCAGTGCTTGAGGCGTCACTACAGACATTCTGGTTCAAATCCAGGCTCTATCACAACCGGCCGTGATTGGCGGCGCACAATTGGCCCGGCGGCGTCTGGGTTTGACCGGTGTAGGCCGTCATTGTAAATAAGAATTTGTTCTGAACTGACATGCCTAGTTAAATAAACAAATATTGACACCTGTCTCTTCATTTATTAACGTCTCTCAATCTTGGCTACTGATTATGTTAGAGGCTGTTTGGTTCCCACCTCTTACATGGAGAAATAATTATTCCCTGTGATGTTATCAGGTCTCATCTCTTTTGACAAGCAGTCTTTGCAAAAGCTGACATTCTTTAGCTGATATCAGCGTATTCAGAGCTTTGCCTTTGTTAGAATCCCCTTTTTCATTACAACAGTGTTGGTTCATAATAATGGTTGACTGATCCTCCACCATTCTACAGGTACTCTGATGGAGCTGGGTATCTCGCCCATTGTTACCTCTGGTCTCATCATGCAGCTGCTGGCTGGAGCCAAGATCATTGAGGTTGGAGACACCCCCAAGGACAGAGCACTCTTCAATGGAGCACAGAAATGTAGGTCCACCCTCTAATCATCTTGCACAGAAGAAGTATTTACCAAGGAATGGGATTCATCATAATATGTTGAATTATGGTTATATAGCCACCTGGCAACTGTTCTGATTTGTGGGCTTGTATATGACAGGTATTAGAACAAGGGTCTCTAGCCTGTCATAAGGCTGGGGTGTATTCAGTATCCCGTTGCAAAGTGTTTTTCCACTCACAACAGTCCAAGGATATTGAATGCAACAATCTTCCTTTTTCTCTGCAGTGTTTGGCATGATCATCACCATTGGGCAGGCCATTGTTTACGTTATGACTGGGATGTACGGAGACCCCTCAGAGATGGGTGCTGGGATCTGCCTGCTCATCATCATTCAGGTTAGTTAGACCCCTCCCCAGTTCATAAAAACAGTTCACTAATTGTACCCTTTAGGTACAGAGACCTAACTTTCACAACTAAAACCCTTTGGCAGCCATTTCTTTAATCTGTCAATCAGCCATGCTCAACTGTCTGCTCTGCTTTCATCCGCCTGGTCAGAGCGTTGGGCCAGTAACTGAAAGGTCGCTGGTTCGAATCCCTGTGCCGGAAAGGTGGAATAATCTGCCGTTCTGCAAGGCAGTTAGCCCACAACTGCTTCCCGGGCGCCGCACCTCTCCCATTTCAGTTGAATGCGTTCAGTTGTGCTGACTCTGTATACCCTTTCCCTTCCCTATTTTAAGCTCTCTCCTTCTTCCCCAGCTGTTTGTGGCAGGTCTGATTGTGCTGCTGCTGGATGAGCTGCTGCAGAAGGGCTATGGTTTAGGCTCTGGTATCTCCCTGTTCATTGCCACCAACATCTGTGAGACCATCGTCTGGAAGGCCTTCAGTCCCACTACTGTCAACACTGGGAGAGGTAGGTAGCACTACGGCTAGTATACATATGACCAAAAGTAGGTGGACACGTGCTCGTCGAACATCTAATTCCAAAGTCATGGGCATTAGTATGGAGTTGGTCCCCCCCCTTTGATGCTATAACAGCCTCCACTCAGCCACAAGAGCAGTAGTGAGGTTGGGCGATTAGGCCTGGCTCGCAGTCGGTGTTCCAATTCATCCCAAAGGTGTTCTATGGGGTTGAGGTCAGGGCTTTGTGCAGGCCAGTCATGTTCTTCCTCACCGATCTCAACCATTTCTGTATGGACCTCACTTTGTGAACGGGGTCATTGTCATGCTGAAACAGGAAAGGGCCTTCCCCAAACTGTTGCCACAAAGTTGGAAGCACAAAATAATCTAGAATGTCATTGTATGCTGTAGCATTGAGTTCCAGTGAAGGGAAATAAAGGGCCTAGCCCGACCCATGAAAAACAGCCCCAGGCCATTTATTCTTCCTCCAACAAACTTTAGTTGGCACTATGCATTGGGGCAGGTAGCGCTCTCCTGGCATCCGCCAAACCCAGATTCATCCATCGGACTGCCAGATGGTGAAGTATGATTCATCACTCCAGAGAACGCATTTCCACTGCTCCAGACTCCAATGGCGGTGAGCTTTACACCACTCCAGCCGATGCTTGGCATTGTGCATGGTGATCTTAGGTTTGTGTGTACGTCATCAGCTAAGGAAACTAATTTCATTAAGCTCCCGATGAACAGTTCTTGTGCTGATGTGGCTTCCAAAGGCAGTTTGGAACTTAGTAGTGAGTGTTGCAACCGAAGACTGACAATTTTTATGCGCGTCAGCATTCGGTGGTCCTGTTCTGAGCTTGTCGCCTACCACTTCACGGCTGTGCTCCTAGAAATTTTTACCTCACAATAACAGCACTCACAGTTGACCTGGGTAGATCTAGCAGGGCAGAAATTTGACGAACTGACTTGTTGAAAAGATGGCATCCTATGACGGTGCCATGTTGAAAGTCAATAAGCGCTTAAGTACAGGTCAATCTACTGCCAATGTTTGTCTTTGGAGATTGCATGGCTGTGTGCTTGATTTTTATACCTGTCAGCAATGGGTGTGGCTGAAATAGCCGAAACCACTAATTTCAAGGGGTGTCCACATACTTTTGTGTAACTAGTGTATGTGTATTTACAATGTGCTCTTGTTCTTCAGTCAGGGTTGTTCCCCCTGCTGTGCTGTGGTTAGTTAGGTAACCTTGTCTCTTGTTGTGTCTCAGGAACGGAGTTTGAAGGTGCCGTCATTGCCCTGTTCCACCTGTTGGCCACCCGCACAGACAAGGTGCGCGCCCTGAGAGAGGCCTTCTACCGCCAGAACCTGCCCAACCTCTTGAACCTCATCGCCACAGTCTTCGTCTTTGCTGTCGTCATATACTTCCAGGTCAGTGGACAGGCAACCCGTTTTATAGCCTATATCGTCTTGACTGTCATTTGATTGGTTTTACAAATGGCTTTCAATTCATTGCTTACGTGACCTTTATGACCATTGGCTCTGTTGACAATGTGAACATAAATGTTCAGACCAAAAAGCTGCATGCATAGAATAATTGAAGATGAACTTTGAATACCATTGGATTTCCGTGGTTGTTTTTGAAAGGTCTTGAACACTTCTCGCCTCCTTCCAGGGCTTCAGGGTGGACTTGCCCATCAAGTCTGCCCGTTACCGTGGTCAGTACAACACCTATCCCATCAAGCTCTTCTACACCTCCAACATTCCCATCATCCTCCAGTCTGCCCTTGTGTCCAACCTGTACGTCATCTCTCAGATGCTCTCCACACGATTCAGTGGCAACTTTCTGGTTAACCTGCTGGGCACCTGGTCTGTAAGTACCTGTCCGAAATGACCTTTGAGTGTCGCTTCTGTGTTCATTACACAGAGGTGGAGACTTGCCTCATCCATGTTCATTACACCAGTACTATTTAAAAATGTACAGCCACTTATTTTTTTCTCATCACATTTAACCTTCATGAGGTTAAAACCAATACTGAATAAATCTGTGTGACTGTAAACAATGAAGAGTCTGTTTGATGCCATAGTGGTGGTTATGATCACATGTTTTGGACTACTATGACAGCACACTGGTAGTGTTGACCGATTAGACACTTATTTCAGCAGTCCTGTGTAAGAGAGCTAGCCGTAGGAAGGTTTTAAGAGGGCTCAGACTAACATTTTCCCCTGGTCGCACTGGTGCCTCTGTTTTTCAGTTGGTGGCACCAGCCCAAGATTTGGTCGCACTTCCATGGGAAATGCATAACCATGGTAGCAATTGAAAGGGAACAGTTTGGAGATTATTGAAAAATTGATTTTATGTGCATTTTAATCTGAAAATACTCCTGATACATTCAGTAACATAAGAATATTCCTGGAAAATGTAGGGTAGAACGTAAGACCAAAAGACCAATCTCTTAAGTGGCCACACCTCTCCAAATTGTGCACAGTTCCTAAGTAATTTCAATGCCCTTTTATTACTCAAGATTCTTCAACTAGTAAGGTGCTTTTGAGCTCACCTAGCTGTGTTGTTGAGGAACTACAGCAAGCACAACCCTGCATCCCCACCATCACACAATCTAAAAAACAATCCATTTATAAATCGCATAATGGGTGAGCTGTGCATCACATGATATTTCAGTGTTAGACTTTCACAATGAAATTCAAGGAAAGCGTCATTTTGATACACATAGAAAGGAGTCATGATTGGTGGGCACGGTTTTCTTTCTGAGCTCTGTAGAGATAAATCAGATAGCCTGAACTGTACGACATGGTTTCCAACAGACCAATATTCTACATACTTTAGTGCAAAAAACTTGGTCATTTAACTACAATGAACATACATACAAGTCCATTCTGCGCATACTTGTCCGGTCTGTTTCTTTTACGCCTGCTATGTAAAAGAGACAGAAATGCATAATCGAGAGAGAGCAGATGCTTAGCGCGCTATCAATCTTGACCTGAAAATACATGATCTAAGTGATTGATAGTTGGTATTCAACAGTCATAAAAGTATGCCTTAGATATTGATTTACTTTACTTTTAAGTCGTTCTTCAGACTGCATAGGCAGTAGCTCTATAGACATGACTTGGGGTGAAATAAAGTAATCAACTAAATCAAATGTAGTATACACAACTGAAATATTTTATTGAAGTGATGTGAATAAGTGATGAGCAGTAACTACCATCATGGGAATTGTATTAATGTTTAAAGAAAATGGTCAAAATTGAAATGTATTTTGTTCGGTTTGAGTATTAGACTTCAAATAGAACTAATCGCTCAGCACTACCAAGCAGGAATGCATAATTTAAGATTTTGATGTGCAACCTATTCCAGTGATTGTCATGAATTTGGGGGTTGTTTTCTGTTATCCAAAAGAGATGTTTTGGGTGAGGTTGCAATGTAGAAAACATGTAACTCGCACCGCTAAGTCAAAAGGTTGCAAAATGTGACTCAATGGTCGCAGTCTTGAGCCCTGTTTTACTCATAACAGCCCTGATTGGGCTATGCTTACATGGAGAATCTATACTTAATTGATTGTGTTTTGTATAGGATACTTCCACTGGAGGACCAGCTCGTGCCTACCCAGTTGGCGGTCTCTGCTACTACCTCTCCCCCCCGGAGTCCTTTGGTTCTGTTTTGGATGACCCCATCCATGCTGCAATCTACATCGTCTTCATGCTGGGCTCCTGTGCCTTCTTCTCCAAGACATGGATTGAGGTTTCAGGATCCTCTGCCAAAGATGTGAGTCACTTGATGTATTTGCTTCATCTGTTACAGATGCACTTTTACTGTAGGTACACTGAAGTATGTGTGGTAGTTGCTAACTCTGCATGTCTGACAGGTGGCTAAGCAGCTGAAGGAACAGCAGATGGTGATGAGGGGACACAGAGAGACCTCCATGGTGCACGAGCTCAACCGGTAAAAACATACACACCTTTTGGTTGCACTCTGGCCCAAGTGTTAATTGCTGTGTATGTTTCTACACATTTCTAAAATCTTGTGTTCTTTGTGAAGGTACATCCCCACGGCTGCAGCTTTCGGTGGCCTATGCATAGGTGGGCTGTCCGTCATGGCGGACTTTCTGGGCGCCATCGGTTCGGGTACTGGAATTCTATTGGCCGTGACCATCATCTACCAGTACTTTGAGATCTTCGTCAAGGAGCAGAGTGAAATGGGCAGCATGGGAGCGCTGCTATTCTAGAAACACCCTCCAACATGCACCACAGACACACAGCCTCCACCCTCTACAAATTACTTTTTATTTTGCATTGTATCTAATGCGCACAAATCAGTACATTCTGCCTCTGCGACACGTCCTCTTTCTCAGCTTCTTTGTGTTCCCAGAAGCTCTTGAGGGCTCACGCAGACTGGATCTCACTGGGAAAGAAAGATGGTACTTGACCCAGTGTTCGGCATGGAATTGCGTCTGTTCTGTCCCGTTGTTTTTCAATACCATTCACCCTCTCTTCATCTGACCAGCCAGGCTACTCTGCTGATGGTCTTATCTTCTATAGAAGCTTGCTCAAGGAAATTGAAGACTGACTCCATTTTAAAGGAGTCTGTTCTTAAACCAACAAGCACTACACCTGGACATTTTTGGAGAGTGGAAAGAAAGTCATGTCATGTTCATTTCAGGTCATTGTAAGCTGTGCATGGGGTTTGAAGAGCCACATTGGGGTAAAGAAAGTATAAATATACTTGTATATGTATCCTTTAAATGGCTCTGGGAATCTCCAACAAGCTTTGTTGGTTTATTTACTTTTTAAAACATTTTAATCATGGAATATATTTGTATTCATGCTGGTCCTATCAATAGCATATGTTAGTACTTTGTCTCTGGGTCCTAAAGGAAAGTGTTTGTGTTGTGGTCTTTTATTCCCAGACAATCGCTGTAGAAACTGCCTAGATGTCATTGGAGGACGGTGGGTTTGGTAGGAATGGAATGGGGTTTCACTTAGAGTTTTTTACTTTCTGTATTGGACATAATTATGAAATTTGACTAGGATTTAATTTTTTAGATCCTCATCCCCCACTGAAAACTGTCAGTGTCCCCCAAATAAAACACTACCATGGACATAGGGCCCATGTCTTTGTTCAGGCCAATATTTTTCAATAAAAAGCTAGAAAACAACATTCTGTGTTGAACCTTCACATGGCATAAATCACAACAATATGCATCAAACAAGGTATATCCCAATATTATTGTGGTACATACTGCCAGATGAGTGCAGTACAGGTTTCACTTCTCTTTGGGAGAGTACTGCCAAATAGTCACCTGGTACTGTTGGTAGGAGTTTCCCCGCACCACTGGTCCAGCCTCAGTTTTTATCCTCATTATGGGGGTTGTGTAATCTGATCCTGGATCTACCTCGAACTGCTGCACAAATTACCAGTGGCTGCCCGGATGACGTCATGAGACTGCGTCCAGAAATCGAAGCAGAGAGAGGTCAAAGGAAACGGAAACCGAGCGGTTATTAATTACATGGCTATGTTCACTGCAGCTAATTGTACAAAAACCGTCGTTGCTTCTGATCTAAGTAGAGGACCAACGGATATCACCACCGTCTGTCATGTCGTACTGTAAGCAAGAGGGTAATAGTGCACCTTAAGATTTTCATTCATTTCGCTTGTCCAATGAATGTAATTTAAGGGGCTAGCATGATAACGTTAGGTATCTAGTGAACTTGCGAAGCAGGTCAGCGGTGCTTGTTCCAGCTTGATTTGTGCAGTAATTTCATGTAGCTTAGTTCCAGTCAGTTATAGGGTTTGAAGAGGTCTATAAATGGGGCAATCAAATTCTCAGGATTAATCTGATTTGTAAAGGAAGGCTATTCGTACGAGACGAACACATTAACTTCCACGCTAGCCAGAACTTCAGGCAGAGCTGTCAACGCGTTTACCAGATAAGTAGAGGACCAACGGATATCACCACACTAAGGTCAAAACGCGATCATGGTTCCATTTAGTTCTGACTCGGTGGTATTCAGCCATTCGCTTTGCCCACGACTACTCTGTGTGTGAACTACATCCACGACGCTGTTTTGAAACATTTATAAACGTCAATCATGGCTTTCGAAACGTATGGCCCTTTATCTTTCTTCAGCAAGAACCAATCCTTCAAATAAAAGATATGCTGACCACACTGTTCGCGTTGCGTGAGCAAAATAAATGTACATGGTATTCAATCATTGCACCCACACTGCTCACAATATTCTGCGTAGCATTTATATAACTTGGTTCTATTTGTGATGTGCTGAAAGTCCCGCCTCTCCCATATCCTCATTGATTTTTAGGAGCATATACCCACGTGGGTGGTAGTGTTAATGCACTTTACAGTTGGTTGCCGACCACCTGATAAAGTCAGAAGAAGAAGGAGAGATTACTTGAAACAAACTTTTACCCTTTTATCTGTGGATTAATTGTCGGAGTAAAGGACACTTAATATCCCAGGACAAATTAGTTGCAACAGCAAGCTAGCTAGCTAAATTGACATCAATGTTTAATGCTTTTTGACCTGTCCCAAAATTAATATAGTTGGTTCAGAGTTCGTTTTGATATTTCAACTTGCGTGTCCTGATTGCATCTGGTATGTGTGGACAAAATCAACATGCATTTGGTCAGCATGTTAAGGTGTGTTCACACTGCACCTTAGACTAGGGCTAAGAGTGATTTTAGCCTGGGGCTAAGTGAGTTTTCACACTTGCATATTCTAAAGTGGGCTAGCACCAACCTTAGCCCAGGACTAGCTGGCCCTGCTCCGGAGCACTTTTTGGGGTTTTCCAGTGTGAATCAGGGTCAGGAACAAGTACTAGAATGCCCAGTCCAATCAATAAAGCTGCACTGTTATTTTGACAAGTCAATTCATACTATTTAATCCTATTTGAGTACAAAAACCAAATCCATGCAAAAACATTGATTGCTATGCCTAACAAATGTGGTTATTATGGCTGGCTGGCTAATGTCTTCTCACTTATCAAACTAAAGCTACAAACTACAAATGGAAAGGCAGCAAACACTTCATTTGTCTGTTTTCATAGATTTTCCATTTACTTTTAAATGGATATATCCATGATAATATTGTTGAATGATTCCTACTAGATCAGAAAAGTTGATGCCTCGTTCATGCACACCATTCTCTGTACAGGGGTGAGAAAGAATTTCAAAAGTGAAACATTGTTTCTGAGGTCAGACAGGCAGATGGCGAAGTTTATACAAGCCATCACTGTTGGAAATGCTAGGCTAGACGCAAGATGAAATAATGTGTTAATAAATGCCGTATTGCTTATAACATTGGTCACATGTTGTTTGTCTGTTAGCCCTGGGCTGTGGAATACCAGTGTGATTCCTTAGCCCAGGGCTAAAGCTTAGCCTAGGGTTAACAAATGCTTGTGTGAACACAGGCTAAGCTAGCCCAGGGCCAGTCTAGCCTGTGGCTATGATAGTCCGAGGCTAAGAACAATGCAGTGTGAAAAGGCCTTTTATAGCAGTTTTGCACATATCCATACCGCTATGGGTACCTTACACTTACAGACAGATGTGCAGAGCATGCTAGATAGTTAAACTTACCTCAATGCAGGGATGGGATATGCCACTGTACTCCAATTTGTACCTTTATCCAAATCCACACTGCTCCGTCAAGAAGATTGAAATACTGCTAGTTTTTTTCTGAAAACTGCCCTTTTCATTCTCATGCTCGCTAGCTGTAGCCACTGCAGCCATTTTGGAATGGCTTTGTCAGCCAATCAGCTCCTTTGTTGTTCAACGCATCATGCCATTCCATAATGGCAGCTGTAGCTACTGCTAGCTAGCATGAGGATGAAAAGGGTTTTCAGAGAAAATAGCAGTATTTAAATCTTCTCGATGGAGCAGTGTGGATAAAGGTCAAATTTGAATACAGTGGCATATCCCATCCCTACATCCGACCCATGTCTCGCGCCGGCTCTACGGTGTCCGATTGTAACCATGATTTGCTTTCCGACCTCAGTGCAGCTCAGTGTAAACAAGTATAACAAGTAGGGTCGGTATCTTCTGGCAATCGAAGCGCATGTCATGTCAGGTGACAGTTCAGTTGTTTTTATATCTGGACCCTGCTGGTTAAACATAGTTAGTGGGCATTGATTCAGCGTTCTATTTACAGAACTCTGGTGAAAAACAGCTGATGTCGAATTGTAAACTTAGCAGCTATTATGGCCAACATATTAATAGCCAACCACTTGCCTTGATCCAATAGATAAATGCATTTGTGTGTTTATTGGGTCAGTCAGACCATATTAACCATGAATTTGTATAATTGGTCTCCCACTTTGCTTTAATAAAGCCAGCCTGGAGACAGGGAAGGGGAAGTGCAATTAGCATGTCATGGTCATAGCAGGGTGCCCATTGTTTCCTTAGACATCGCATCTTTTCATGCCATCGTCTCACCTGTGTTTTCACCTTGCCAGGTAAAGATCGCATCATCTTCGTTACCAAGGAAGACCATGAAGCACCTAGCAACGCTGAGCTCATTGCAGATGACCCCAATGACCCCTACGAAGACCAGGGTAAGTGGGCTGTGAATTCATGTCAGGGATGTAGAAGGATTATGAAACACTCAACAGTGGTGTAGTCATTACAAAGGTACCAAAGAGGTGAATTCTGAAGTTACAACCATGTCAATTGAGTGCATTCGGAAAGTATTTAGACCCCCTTGACTTTTTCCACATTTTGTTATGTTACAGCCTTAATCTAAAATGGATTCAATAAATACAAATCCTTTCTGTTCTTTATTTTTAATACATTGACAAAAATGTTTAAAAAACAACAACAGTTTTCACTTTGTCATTATGCGGTATTGTGTGTAGATTGCTGAGGATATTTTTTTTGTTCATCCACTTTAGAATAAGGCTGTAACATAACAAAATGTGGAAAAAGTCAAGGGGTCTGAATACTTTCCGAAGGCACTATATATGTGTGTTTGTGTGAGTGTGTGTGAGTGTGTGTGTGTGTGTATAGAGAGAGATATTACAAATTTAAAACAGAAATACCTTATTTACGTAAGTATTCAAGACCTGAAATTGAGCTCAGGGGTATCCTGTTTCCATTGATCATCCTTGAGATGTTTCTACAACTTGATTGGAGTCCACCTGTGGTAAATTCAGTTGATTGCACATGATTTGGAAAGGCACACACCTGTTGTGTCTATATAAGGTCCCACAGTAGACAGTGCATGTCAGAGCTAAAGCCAAGCCATGAGGTCGAAGCAATTGTCCGTAGAATTCCGAGACAGGATTGTATCTAGGCACAGATCTGGGGAAGGGTACCAAAAAATGTCTACAACGTTGAAGGTCCCCAAGAACGCAGTGGCCTCCATCATTCTTAAATGGTGAAGTTTAGAACCACCTAGACACTTCCTAGAGCTGGCTGCCTGGCCAAACTGAGAAATCGGGGGAGAAGGGCCTTGGTCAGGGAGGTGACCAAGAACCCGATGGTCACTCTGACAGAGCTCCAGAGTTCGACTGTGGAGATGGGAGTACCTTCCAGAAGGACAACCATCTCTGCATCACTCCACCAATCAGGCCTTTATGGTAGAGTGGCCAGACTCTCAGACCATGAGAAAGAAGATTCTCTGGTCTGATGGAATCAAGATTGAACTCTTTGGCCTGAATGCCAAGTGTCACGTCTGGAGGAAACCAGGCACCGCTCATCAGCTGGCCAAAACCATCCCTAAAATGAAGCATGGTGGTATTTTATTAGGATCCCCATTAGCTGTTGCAAAAGCAGTAGCTACTCTTCCTGGGGTCCACACAAAACATAAAACATAATACTGTCAGGGGTGCGTAACTGGTGGCAGGGAAGTCAAACGCAGGAGAGCAGAACTTGGTAAATAGCCAGAGCCGTTTAATGTACATAACTACCGGCATACAAAAATAACAAAACACATGGGCACAAAACCCGTATCGCACCAGTCACATAAAGCACACATACTTACAATAAACAATTCCCGACAAGGACATGGGGGAAACAGAGGGAAACTATACAACATGTAATTAGGAAATCGAATCCAGGTGAGTGAAAACAAGACAAAACAAATGGAACATAAAAAAATGGATCGGTGATGGCTAGAAGGCCGGTGAGGTCGTCCGCCGAACACCCCCCGAACAAGGAGAGGAACTGACTTCGGGAGAAGTCGTGACAAATACAGAATGGCATAATACAGGACATCATTCGACAACAACAGCTCAAGGACATAACTACATACGTTTTTAAAAAGGCACACATAGCCTACATATCAATGCGGACACAAACTATTTAGGTCAAATAGGGGAGAGGCGTTGTGGTGGCAGCATAATGCTGTGGGGATGTTTTTCAGAGACAGGGACTGGGAGTCTCAGGATTGAGAGAAAGATGAACGGCGCAAAGTACATAGAGATCCTTGATGAAAACCTGCTCCAAAGCACTCAAGACCTCAGACTGGGGCGAAGGTTCACATTCCAACAGGACAACAACCCTAAGCATACAGCCAAGACAACGCAGAAGTATCTTTGGGACAAGTCTCTGAATAGTTTTTTTTATTTCACCTTTATTTAACCAGGTAGGCTAGTTGATAACAAGTTCTCCTTTACAACTGCGACCTGGCCAAGATAAAGCAAAGCAGTGTGACAAACAACAACAACACAGAGTTACACATGGAATAAATAAGCGTACAGTCAATAACACAATAGAAAAAAAGAAAGTCTATATACAGTGTGTGCAAATGGCGTGAGGAGGTAGGCAATAAATAGGCCATAGTAGCAAGTAATTACAATTTAGCAAATGAACACTGGAGTGATAGATGTGCAGATGATGATGTGCAAGTAGAAATACTGGTGTGCAAAAGAGTAGAAAATAAATAAAAACAATATGGGGATGAGGTAGGTAGATTGGATGGGCAATATACAGATGGGCTAGGTACAGCTGCAGCGATCGGTTAGCTGCTCGGATATCTGATGTTTAAAGTTAGTGAGGGAAATATAAGTCTCCAGCTTCAGCGATTTTTGCAATTTGTTCCAGTCATTGGCAGCAGAGAACTGGAAGGAAAGGCGGCCAAAGGAGGTGTTGGCTTTGGGGATGACCAGTGAGATATATCTGCTGGAGCGTGTGCTACGGGTGGGTGTTGTTATCGTGACCAGTGAGCTGAGATAAGGCGGAGCTTTACCTAGCAAAGACTTATAGATGACCTGGAGTCAGTGGGTTTGGCGACGAATATGAAGCGAGGGCCAGCTGATTAGAGCATACAGGTCGCAGTGGTGGGTGGTACAGTGGGGCAAAAAAGTATTTAGTCAGCCACCAATTGTGCAAGTTCTCCCACTTAAAAAGATGAGAGGCCTGTAATTTTCATCATAGGTACACTTCAACTATGACAGACAATGAGAAATAAAATCCAGAAAATCACATTGTAGGATTTCTAATGAATTTATTTGCAATTGCTTCCAAAAGGTGCTTCAACAAAGTACTGAGTAAAGGGTCTGAATGCTTATGTAAATGTGATATTTATTTATTTAAAATGGTATAAGTTTGCAAAAATGTCTAAAAACCTGTTTTTGTTTCATCATTATGGGGTATTGTGTGTAGATTGATGAGGGGGAAAAGTCTATTTAATCAATTTTAGAATAAAACTGTAACATAGCAAAATGTGGAAAAAGTCAAGGGGTCTGAATACTTTCCAAATGCACTGTACATGCCAGCAAGGTGAAAAAACTTGCAGTTCTGCCCTTGAGTAAGGCAGTTAACCCTCAACAGCAATTACTTTCTGGGCGCCGATGACGTCGATTAAGGCAGCCCCCTGTACCTCTCTGATTCAGAGGGGTTGGGTTAAATGCGGACGACACATTTTGGTTGAATGCATTCAGTTGTGCAACTGACTAGGTATCCCCCTGCCCTTTCCTCTTATATCTCTATTCCTCTAGGCCTGATTCTGCCTAGTGGGGAGATCAACTGGAACTGTCCATGCCTGGGAGGGATGGCTAGCGGGCCCTGTGGCACACAGTTCAAGGAGGCCTTCTCCTGCTTCCACTACAGCAATGAGGAGGTGAAGGGTTCAGAGTGTATCGACAACTTCCGCGCTATGCAGGAGTGTATGCAGAAGTACCCCGAGCTCTACCCACAGGAGGACGAGAACGAGGGAGTCGCCGCGGGAGGGGCAGATGCTACTGCCCCTGTGCCTGCTGAGAGCTCTGCCCCCGTTGATTCTACTTCACCTGAGCTGGCAGAGGACTCGTCCCCAGCACCAGTGGCGTCTTGTGACTCTACCCTGTCCTCCCCAACACCTGAGTCTGCCCCGTCATCCGACAATACACCCCCCACAGACAGCCAGGCTGCCAGCTAAAATCACCCACTCTCCACCATCCCCCGGTCTCTCCCTGAAACCACTGCCGTGCACAGACCACTCTCTGGGGAGATCAGCTCTGTCAACTGATGCCTCAGACCTGTTCTCTTGGTTCAACATTCATCACGAGGGAGAATTACTTTTAAAGGGGGCCTAGAACTGCAGAGGAGTTAAGGCTCCTACAGGGAATATGCTGTGAGAAGAGGAGGACAATACAAAATAAATACACATCTTTTTTCTTATGCTTTTTTATCCAGTGGTTGTTGAGCTACTGATGTTCCTACAGTGGGGAGTTTGTAGAGGAGGACTTGTTCGCTGAAGGGGACTTTAGTTAAAGGTTTCTCATCCAAAACAATTTAGCTGCTTATTATCAAGCTTCAAATCAGATAATTTGTGCCATTCTATGTTAATTCTACACTGGAGGTGTGTAACCTACTATCAATGTTACTGGTCAGACTAGTTTGTGATCACTTGACTTATGTTAGGCTTGGGCGGTATACCTCATACCAGGGTATTTGGAAATAGTTGGGATGTTTTTTTCAATACTGTTAATGGCATTGAACATTTAAACTATTTATTTGATGTTTTTCAATACATTTTAATATTTGTTGCTAATGTTTAAGTAAATACCCACACAGTCAACTTGTGCAATACTTTAGGAGATAAAGCAGGTTGCGTTCTTCATTTCACCGGTAGTTCTTCATTTCACATAGGTCCCCAGAACAGTTGAGCCAATGACGTGGTTGTTTGTTTGTAAATAGCACAACTGGAGAAAGCGGGAGGTGGTGAGAACAGCTGTGTATTGACTGGTCGCGTTTTATATTGAAAGTCGTGTTTTTTTTTGCTTCAATAGAGTGATCAGGGAAGTGCAACTATAGTTTTCCTTCAGAAAAAAATACGTTAGTGCAACACATTAGGCAGAAAAAAGCTTCATTGTAATCAGATGACAAAAGTACTGCAATGCTATTTGGCTGGCAGTCACACACAAGTAAACGAGCTTGCAATGAAAAAGCAAGGTATTTTTTGCAAAAAATAATGCATGGCCATCGTGTGCCTGTTTATCATAGAAAGAATGTAGCCAGCTACATTTCCTAATGTTTTGCTTAAAGTTAATATTGGAGTTAATCTTTTACCGAAGAAAAGTAGGCTGGCTACACCGAGAAAAGTAGCTTCACATCAGTCAGAGCACTGTCTGCTGATATAATGCCCATTTGTGAATTCTCATCCGAGTGGAGAAGTGCAATTGAAGCACAAAATGAGTCTGATGCAGAGCAGAAATTACATTAAGTAGCATTTTACGTCAGCGTTTACAAAACGCTGCAAGATATTTATTTTTAAAATTTAAATTCTGCATTAAATTGGCTTCCGAGTGGTGCAGTGGTCTAAGGCACTGCATCTCAGTGCAAGAGGCGTCACTGCAGTCCCTGGTTCAAGTCCAGGCTGCATCACATCCAGCCGTGATTGGGAGTCCCATAGGGTGGCGCACAATTGGGCTAGCGTCGTCCGGGTTTGGCCGGGGTAGGCCGTAATTGTAAATAAAAATGTGTTCTTAACTGATGTGCCTAGTTAAATAAAGGTACAATTTTTCAAATTTAAATTAAAGTGACCCCTAAATTTAACTTGCTAAGTAAGTTGCTGAATTAATTAAGTGGAGGCATTATATCGTGTTAGCTTTCTACCGTGTTCTCCCATCTTCTCAGAGCAGGCAGGCCAGTTGCCCTAGCGACTCCAGACTCCACACAGGCACAATGTGTAGTCTACACATGCTGCTTCAGAGCCAGTACTGTTCTTCCTTCAGACAAGCATGCATCAGAACTTTCTTAATTTGCAGTGTCTCACGTTCACATTCACTTGTAAATGTCCAAACTCACAAAAAATAACATTTGGTAGCTCCTAACTATATATGTATAACTTTATGAGCTGGATTGCCTGTTTTTGCAATTCCTTTATTTTTGTTGGCGCCCGTTAGTATATTTAGTCAGCAGCCCCCATTGAAATTCGCTATTACCTGTGCTAATTTTGTTAGCATTCTGTTAGACGCCCAATGTTTTGTTTGTTTTTGCGCCCCCTTGTATACGAACCCTGTAATGCCGTATATCCCGGTATGAGAAAAGGATGGTATGATATGAAAATCTGGATACTGCCCAACCCTACTGCATGTTTGTGTTTGACAGATTATGGTAAGAGATAGGATTAAAGGTTGATTACTCTTGTGTACTAAATTGCTGCTCAAAGATCATGTGACATGTCTGTTTTTCAATTTTAAGTTTTGTCAAAAGTCCTGAATGTTGCTGTTGGCATGATGTTTTTCCACCAATCTGTTCTTTGATTTTTACCTCACTATTACTTAATAGATTTTTCCATCCAATGACCACCCTTCATAACCCATATACCTGAATAAAGTGGAAGTCCATTGTCTATGCAATCATTTCCTCAAAGGAGATAATTAAACACTGCGTGCCAACTGGGATTTGGTTATGGGTTGCATAATAGTCTCTTGAAAGAGGGAGCTGTTGGAAATGTATTGGACAATGACACTGATAATCAGAGGGAGGGTTTTGGAAGATTGGGGTTAAATCCTAACTTGAGATGCGTGTTTTAGGGCTGACCCATTTAGTCAACTGGTCGATAGGCTGTTGGTCGAGCAGTCGCAAATATACATTTCTTTATGGCACACGAGAAACCCGTCAGATTCACGCGGGCCTTAGTGGACTAATCCATTGCGAAGGCCACGGGGATGGCTCACCAGTAGTACATTTACCGTTCTAATCTACAATATTTGTTTGGTGAAGGTAATTTCTGTTAATACATTCAATATATTATTGAGGTATTTTACATTTCTCATTGTCGGAGTGGATACGTTATTTGCGGACCGCACAACCTAAGCTACGCTTGTGAGGAACGTGTTTTTGGTTTATTTCACGAGGGTTATCAATGTTTGGATTGTCTTTTGTTTGTAGCGCTCCTGTCAATGTTCATTAATAATGATGCGCGCCAGATTATGCATAGAAGTAGGCCAAGGCTACCTGGTTTGCGCAAAAAAGTAGACCTATAAATGTGCCCATATGAGGAACTGATAGTATTTCTGATTGTCTTAAAAAACCTGTTCCCAACCCTCCTCCCCTTGCTGATGACCTTAGCTCCTGAAGTTGCCGGTAATAGGCTACACCACGGGTCGGCAACCTTTTCAATTTGGAGTGTCAATTTATCTTACCATTTCTACCAATCTGCCTGCCAGTTATTATTTTCAAAAGTCTCATTGTCGTGGAAAAGTTTCATTTATAATAAAGTCTTAGTATCTCAAAATCATTATCATATGCTTCATCAAAATTCTAAAAGTAACTTATATTTCCATTGCCAACTATGTAGACTAAAAATAGCATACATAAAGCCAACAAATAAAAACATTGCAGCCTGCAGGTAAAACATATTTTGATACAAATAAATATCCTATAAATCACATTGGCCACATGTGACCTGTCTGCAAGGAACTTGAAACATTGAAACAAGGTGTCAAAAAGACACCATTTAACATTTTGACCAAGATTCTTTTTTAGTCAGACAGCCCTAGCGTGTTTAATGCAATGACGTCAATACAGGATTCATGTGAAAATGTGAGATACAGTGTGTTTAAATCTCAGGATTTGAGCCTTTGAGATATGACTCTTCTGGTTAGGTGCCCCAGGTCCTGGAAGGCCAAATATGTTTGGTGCTGGCCGCTATTATCAACAACTCATGTTCTTATGAAGAAAGACTGAGTACATAGAGCGGCCTCTAGTCAGAGCACAGTGAAGGTGCTTCCTTCACCTGCTTTTGACACATGTCATTTCAAGCCTTTAATGCACTGGTACTTTCTTTTACCTGTCCTGTTAAAGTTATTACTGAACAATGTCTTATTACCTCTTTCAAACATTTCTACCCATATGTTTAAATACTGTTCAAACACATGAAACTAGAGCTTCATACATACGACTGGACCATGATGCTTTGAAAGTGAGTCGTCCTCTGGGATCTTGTTCATTCTTCGGTGAAACTGCACCACATACATTGAACCTTGTATCTTTTCAGATTAAGATATTAGCTGCATGTTCCTAACACTTACATTTCTCAGGTTGATCTTTTTATGTACTCTGTAGGCCCTATTTGTTGCAGAAAAGATGGCGGTGGCTGGGACGTGTGTAGACTGCCACCAGAACGTGCACCCTGCGATTGCACTACGCTGAAGAGAAAGACAGGACGCCCAAAAGAGACATGGAGAAGAACAATAGAAAATAAGGTGGAGTGGCTTGACCTGGGGAGCCCTCACTAAGAAGGCTGCAGACTGGAAGCAGTGCACTCTCCTGTGGATGCCTTTATGTGCCTCAAAATGTAAATAAGTGTGTGTGTTTGTTGCACTTTTCATTAGCACACTACACATGAAAAATAAATGATTGGAACTGGACACTGAAAAAAATACAGTACACTAAAAGCAGTCAAAAGCAGCACTGTACTGAGAACCTGGTAGGCATAAAAAGGCATGGCTTTGGTTAAACACAGTCTGAAAAGCTGGTATACTAGGGTTTGTTGTGTCTAGTAGATTCCAGGGGGGTGTTTGTCTGTCTATGTAGGACGCCTCAAGTAAAATCATCTTCATAAGAAAGGCTCTAAAGATTCCAGTATCCAGTCCATCCTCTTTGCATCATATGGCAGGGTTGTAGTCTTATATGGGCACGATTTTCCATAGCAATTATTGGTCAAGACACTTGGTCAAGCCTTATCCACTGAGTTTGTCCCTTTCCTGAATGATCTAGTGAACCAGTGATTTCCATTCAGGGTGCTCTGTTATGGGTTTGGAGAGGGTGTTCAGGGGCAGCCCTGCCTTAGGCCCTCTGATATGTGGGCCCCCAGTTGGGAGGTCCAGGGAACCACCACACTCTGCATGGTGACCAGCAGCCGTCCCGTCCCTGCCTCCTCTGGACCCGCCAGCATGTACTCCACCCCTGGAAGAAGAGGGAGAGGGTTCAGCCTCAATCCTGATTATTGGAACTTATATCAGAGTGAACAGAGTAGCTCCCAACCTTGTGGAAAAATAAGGACAATATTTAGAACATATTGAATATAGTAGCACACTACTCTGTTCTGTTTGGTGATGTATATGTTGGGTTACCTGGATTAAGGATGGGGCAGGTGCACCCCCGGATAGTCCAGGATATGGGGTAGAGACTGTGTGTGCCATGGGAGAGGGGCACCTGTCCTGACCGCAGGACCTTGCGAACTTTGACCTGTACCTCTGCGTGGCTCCCCTTGTCATGAGCAGACAACACACTGGCTTTGATCACTGCCACAGACACACATGAAGACATTCACCAGTTACACCCAGCTAAATCAAAGGATTGTGGAATGTATGCCTAATGTAGCATAAATCCTCACCGGAATTTAACGCCATGTACTGTATGCACTGCTTATATCACTTGACTAGATCAATGGTCAAGAGGCCATTACAGAGTGAGGGGAAAAATGTAAATACTGTGAGATGTACAGTATGTGAGAGCCTTGGAAAATATTTTACCATAGGCATGTTTGGTCTTACAGAGATCCGAGACACTCCTCAACTTTCTCTCCTTACAGCTGCATTTCCCTGGAAGGTGCCATAGACAGACAGTGTCAGCAGTACATGCATGTGTTTACTCAAACCAGTGACAGCAAGCTTTAAGTAGTGAGGTGCATAACTCTAATGCTAGTGTGCATCATCATTCACCTGTGTAGTGCATGGAAGAGACTGTCAGTTCCTTTGACCACACTGCCTCACCCTCACTGGTCAAGGCATGGTCCATGTCAGGAATCTTGCCCCCCATAGGGACATTGAAAACCTGGTTATTTGCATAGCTGCTGAAATGACAACGAGAATATGGAGGTCAGATGAAACTGGTAATAGGAAAGAAAGCCACATTAAAAATGTTGGATTTAGTAGAGAATTTTTTTTTCTTTCCTGTCAAGGCAAAGCCCAGTGTCGGGGTCACAGTTTTGGGGACAAGCACAGGGTTTGCACCCCTCTTCCCCAAAGCCCCAGTACCCAGGGAGACAGTGGCTACAGCTTGTTCCCCCCACACCAGGTCTGCAGTGGCACTGTCCACTCCTGGGGTGGCACCATGGGCACTCCTCCCCAGAGCTGGCTGGTAATGAGCCCAGTGGGTCACACCAACAACCTGTGAAAGAGAGAAAAAGACATAAGACCACACACACACACATATTTCTCCCTCGTCTCTTCTCGCTCTACCCACACATACTACTGTGACAAATCCACACCATTAGAGGCAGATGTTTTAATATACACCCATGCCTGCAATTTCAAGTACTGTTATACATGATGTATAACTGGAATTCACTGACAACAATTAATGTACATCAGATGAAATGTAGCATTCACACGTTATTCTATATTACTTTCACTTGTCCAGATTTTGTCCCGACTTACGTGTGCAGATGTGGGAGGAGCCAAGGGGCATGGCTGGGTGGCGGTGGTAACCGTGGCGACAGCGCTGGCACCTGCGCCCTGCTGTGTTGTGTCGGCATTCGTCACAGACACCCCCACTGGTGGCCCCTGAGGACAGCCACGCCCTCTGGGAGAAGTGACAGCTTGTCGCGTGGCCGTAACACTCACACTCTGGAGCACAGGGAGACAACAATGGGACGGGAGAGAGGACGGAGGGGTTAGTCAACTGGAAGGATAGATTATGCGATGACACCCAACAGTAGGTTTGCCAACACTCCCGGTTTGGCTTGGAGTCTTGACCTCCCTACAAGCAAAACTTTTCCAGGAGATTTGATTCATGTTTGAATGAAAAGTAATAACTGACATATGAACAGTGTTGAAGTATTTCTATGATCTCTCAACATGAGCTTGATTTGAGTTGGCAACCCAGCACTGCCTGGCCATTGACCCATCTTAGTAGGGCACTCACTGTGGCACGGGTGTGGCTCCCCACTGCTGCCGTTGGCTGCCCTCCAGGGACGGTCATTGTATAGAGGGGCACACCTCTCACAGTGTTCTCCTGCTGTGTGGTGAGTGCACACACACCTGCCAGGCACCTGCAATAAAACAGGGCTATTTAACACAAAGGACAAGCTTAGATAATGAAGCATTTTTAACACACACACACACACACACACACACACACACAGGCTGAGCAGGCCACACTCACCATGTCCTTCAGTTTGTCCTGTCCGCCACTGTGTAAACAGTGTTCTGAATGGCCATGACAGAGACAGGTACCTCGAGCCAGGAAAGTGTAAATGGCAAAGGGAGCTGAGGCAGGGGGCTCTGAGCTGGGCTGGGGGGAAGGGAGGAGGGGGGGATTCAGGTCTGTAGGAGGGTAGGAGAGTCCAATGGAGGAAGAAGAGGTGGAAGGTGCGACAGATAATGGGCAGGTCTGGGCCTTGAGAAGTCTGAGGCGGAGGTTGGTGAGGGTCAGCTGGGAAAGGCTCTCTGGACTGTAGGGGTCAACTAATCCACCAGGGCCCAGAATCCGGAATATTACCTTTTGAGAAAGATAAGGATCTACTGTATACTGTTTGTCTACTATGCTTCTAAAATTGTGTCTTACACCACAGAGTAAATGAGACATTCTGTCGCCTTACCTCTCCCCTGCTGCACGGCTTGGCACTGGAGTACCGGGACGTACAGAGCGAGCCAGGCTGACCGGTGTCATCAGGAAGACCAAACGCAAGACTGCAGTTCTGCGCAAACAGCTTGAGTGTCTCCCACGTCCGACCAAAGTCCTGCGAGCGCTCCATGGCCATGGCAGCGGGCCTGGGTGAGTGGAACAGCAGCACCACGTGGGTCAGACAGAAACGAGTCTCCAGGTCCAGACGGACTTCCTCCTCCTGGTCAGTGCCCATGCCCGAGGCCCACCAGGTGGCTGGGTGCTGGAAGGGATCATCCACCATGTGGGCAGGTGGGTGAAGGTCAACTGGACAGGGGTGGAGGGGAGTTGGGCATGGGGAGTGTTGGGACCCATTCCCACAGCAGCCTGAGAGGGATGTGAGGGTCCTGCCACTGGCCAGGTTGCCCATGGGAGGACTGCAGGCATGGTCTACACACCTCGAGGCTGAATATGGGGTGGATGGAGAGAGTTAATGCAGAAGAAATTTAAAATAAGAGATCTGTGTCAATGCACTCAGTGTCCAGCAGGAAAGGAGGCTGCGTCATCCACGTTAACCCAATAATATCAGAGTAAATCAGGTGACAGCAGATTGATGAGTGCTGCATTCTCTGCTCTGAACACATAACACCTCACATAATTTTGCCCCAAAACAATGAAAACATCTCACCCAGTGGCATATGGGCTATTAAGGTGAGCGCAGATGCCGCCCCATGATAATCAGCCCACTTTGCCAAACTCAGGTGCGCACAATATATAGCTTGTCTTTGCCCAGCGTGCCTCTCCATGGTGCTGTTGGAGACGCAGCACTGTGGCGCTCCACCAATGCTCTGTCAACGTCATCGAACATAAATCATGTAGCCTATACAATAGAAAGAGTATATAGTCTCTTTGGGCTTTTCTGTAGACTACAGGGCGACCAGATTTATGACAATGTCATGAGACACTTTTTACATAATCGTGTTTAAGATCAAATAGCATAACTGGCGCACTCTTAAATAAAAATGCGCTTGGATGTGAATATTAATTAACATGTTAACAAACACACCATATTCTAAAAACATGACAGGTCAAAGTAAAATGGACAATAGCCAATGGAATGTAATTATGCTACTCAAGACTACTGTCAGAGAGTTTGCGCAGTGGGCTAAATTGTCATGAGAATGAGCAATTTCAAGTTTAGGCCTATTCGTCATTTTCTGAGCTGTTGATTGCTAAGAAGAAAATATGAACTGCATTTTACAAGATAATGCCATGCCTGAAAACCTGGGTAGCTAACATACAGAGTTTTATGTTTGGGGAAGCTTACAATTGATCCTACCATTTCTACCGATCTGATCTGCGTGCCAGTTAGAATGCTCATATGCGCATTTCAATAATAAAATTTCGTTTCTCAAAATCATTGTCACATTAATACAAATCTGAATTAAAATGATAAATCTATCAAGTTGAAATTAAACGAATGCAAGAGCGCCAGCCTCGGACATATTGACGCATTGATACAGTGCTCTCTGCCATATGGACTGATAAACTGTGGGCCATTGGTGGCTAAAGAAATGAGCGCATGGAACTCAGAGATACCTTAGGCCAATTCAGTAAGCCTATAACTTCCATTGTCAACTAAGTAAACATATATAAAGCCGACAAAATAGAAACAGAAAATATCCTGATGAAAATGCAGGTTCTTGCAATCGCATTTATCCCTCTACTTCCCCCCTGTGCCTTCCTTTCTATTTGTCTTGACTTTAACTATCTAGTGAATTGCAACATTGTACCAAATCAATCAACTGGGTCAAGCCGGAAGCTGTAGCTATAGCAAACTTGCAACATTGTAGCCTATTCCGTGGCCTCCGTTTCCAGTGCACGTGAGTTCTAGACAGACAGCTGTTTTTCTGCGTGAGGGAAAACTGCTCTGGTATTTTTGGGCGCTTCGACTAGGGCAGCATATCAGCAAGGATCGGGCCTGGGTGATAGGCTTTCAGTTATCGATAAAATGTGCCATTCATAACTGTAAAGAGAACAAGCCAGATTACGGAACCTTAAACTGGTGGCACGGCACTGTGTATCCAATTCATCCCACAATGGAATGTAATTATGATACATTCCTATCCACTGCTTCGTCACCATAATAGCGCCGAATATAGGCGTAGCCAACATAAGCATTAGGCCTATATTATTGGAAAAATCGAATCTAAAATGGGGAAATACCATAGGCCTATTAGGATATTATTCATAAGAGTTAAAATAGCCCATGTATGGTGATCTTGAATTCCAGATATAGCCTATAATCTGGCTAGTTGGCTGATAGCCCTTTGCTGCCTCCCGTCATATCAAATTAATATCAAGATGATGGCCACTCACCTGTCCCGCTTTGCATGAGCGCTAAAATTAAAGCGCAGGTAATCGCCAGCATCTCAAATCGAAGACGAACTGTAAGTGGTTTCACAGGCTCAGAATCCCGCTGGATGAGTTATCACCAATCCAATGACAACAAACGTGCACACAGTCAAATAGTCGAATTATTCTCGCCGGTAGTGCCGATGCGCTTCAGCATCACATGTTTTTGTTTATACCCAAAATGAGCGCATTCCAATGAGAACATCAAAATTGCGCATACCTGCCCAAATCCCTGTTATTTGAAATCCTATCGTGGCGCAGTTCGAGTCATCCAAATGTTTTGTTTGACATCTTGTCATTAATAATGATGGGGGAAATGATTGTATTCGCATTCAGAGAATTAACAATTAGCATTAATCAATGACGAAGTGTTCCGTGCGCGGTTGGTCCTTGTCGCACAGATCTCATCTAGGGACAAGTCAGGCATGCCCTCATGTCAACAACGATACCAGCTCGTGTTTCCTCGCACAATACATTGTCATGTTATTGCTACACCTCTACACTCTATGCAGGACCCTATGTGTGTAGCCTATGCCGAAGCCACCTACGGTCAAGTGTTGTCTTGAGTGAGAGTTTAAATGGGCTCACACACGCCCTGAGATTGGTTGGCATTTACCCATGACCGTTCTCATAGCAGCCGGATATTATGCTGGCAGTACGATCGAGGATTTATTTGTATTTTTTCATAGTAAGAGTCCCCTGCAAAGACATACTAAACTTTGTGAATATTTTTAACACAGCATGCTAACAACTTTTTAAAATAAATGGATCATTTGACATTTTATTTTTAATATTGTATTTTTCATACAATTTATATTGAAAGTTTGCACAAATACTGATATGTTGAAAGCTATTGTGTAGGTCAAATAGCCTTTCATGCATGTCAACATCAGAAGCCTCCTCCCTAAGTGTGTCTTACTCACTGCTCTAGCACACTCTGCTAACCCTGATGTCCTTGCCGTGTCTGAATCCTGGCTCAGGAAGGCCACCAAAAATTCTGAGATTTCCATACCCAACTATAACATCTTCCGTCAAGATAGAACTGCCAAAGGGGGAGGAGTTGCAGTCTACTGCAGAGATAGCCTGCAAAGTAATGTCATACTCTCCAGGTCCATACCCAAACAGTTCGAACTACTAATTTTGAAAATTACTCTCTCCAGAAATAAGTCTCTCACTGTTGCCGCCTGCTACCGACCCCCCTCAGCTCCCAGCTGTGCCCTGGACACCATTTGTGAATTGATCGCCCCCCATCTAGCTTCAGAGTTTGTTCTGTTAGGTGACCTAAACTGGGATATGCTTAACACCCCGGCAGTCCTACAATCTAAGCTAGATGCCCTCAATCTCACTCAAATCATCAAGGAACCCACCAGGTACAACCCTAACTCTGTAAACAAGGGCACCCTCATTGACGTCATCCTGACCAACTGGCCCTCCAAATACACCTCCGCTGTCTACAACCAGGATCTCAGCGATCACTGCCTCATTGCCTGTATCCGCTACGGAGCCGCAGTCAAACGACCACCCCTCATCACTGTCAAACGCTCCCTAAAACACTTCTGTGAGCAGGCCTTTCTAATCGACCTGGCCCGGGTATCCTGGAAGGACATTGACCTCATCCCGTCAGTTGAGGATGCCTGGTCTTTCTTTAAAAGTAACTTCCTCACCATTTTAGATAAGCATGCTCCGTTCAAAAAATGCAGAACTAAGAACAGATATAGCCCCTGGTTCACTCCAGACCTGACTGCCCTCGACCAGCACAAAAACATCCTGTGGCGGACTGCGCTAACATCGAATAGTCCCCGCGATATGCAACTGTTCAGGGAAGTCAGGAACCAATACACACAGTCAGTCAGGAAAGCTAAAGCCAACTTCTTCAGGCAGAAGTTTGCATCCTGTAGCTCCAACTCCAAAAAGTTCTGGGACACTGTGAAGCCCATGGAGAACAAGAGCACCTCCTCCCAGCTGCCCACTGCACTGAGACTAGGTAACATGGTCACCACCGATAAATCCATGATTATCGAAAACTTCAACAAGCATTTCTCAACGGCTGGCCATGCCTTCCGCCTGGCTACTCCAACCTCGGACAACAGCTCCCCCCCCCCCGCAGCTACTCGCCCAAGCCTCTCCAGGTTCTCCTTTACCCAAATCCAGATAGCAGATGTCCTGAAAGAGCTGCAAAACCTGGACCCGTACAAATCAGCTGGGCTGGACAATCTGGACCCTCTATTCCTGAAACTATCCGCCGCCATTGTCGCAACCCCTATTACCAGCCTGTTCAACCTCTCTTTCATATCGTCTGAGATCCCCAAGGATTGGAAAGCTGCCGCAGTCATCCCCCTCTTCAAAGGGGGCGACACCCTGGACCCAAACTGTTACAGACCTATATCCATCCTGCCCTGCCTATCTAAGGTCTTCGAAAGCCAAGTCAACAAACAGGTCACTGACCATCTTGAATCCCACCGTACCTTCTCCGCTGTGCAATCTGGTTTCCGAGCCGGTCACGGGTGTACCTCAGCCACGCTCAAGGTACTAAACGATATCATAACCGCCATCGATAAAAGACAGTACTGTGCAGCCGTCTTCATAGACCTTGCCAAGGCTTTCGACTCTGTCAATCACCGTATTCTTATCGGCAGACTCAGTAGCCTCGGTTTTTCGGATGACTGCCTTGCCTGGTTCACCAATTACTTTGCAGACAGAGTTCAGTGTGTCAAATCGGAGGGCATGCTGTCCGGTCCTCTGGCAGTCTCTATGGGGGTGCCACAGGGTTCAATTCTCGGGCCGACTCTTTTCTCTGTATATATCAATGATGTTTCTCATGCTGCGGGCGATTCCCTGATCCACCTCTACGCAGACGACACCATTCTATATACTTCCGGACTGTGCTATCTAACCTCCAAACGAGCTTCAATGCCATACAGCACTCCTTCCGTGGCCTCCAACTGCTCTTAAACGCTAGTAAAACCAAATGCATGCTTTTCAACCGTTCGCTGCCTGCACCCGCACGCCTGACCAGCATCACCACCCTGGATGGTTCCGACCTTGAATATGTGGACATCTATAAGTACCTAGGTGTCTGGCTAGACTCTAAACTCTCCTTCCAGACCCATATCAAACATCTCCAATCGAAAATCAAATCAAGAGTCGGCTTTCTATTCCGCAACAAAGCCTCCTTCACTCACGCCGCCAAACTTACCCTAGTAAAACTGACTATCCTACCGATCCTCGACTTCGGCGACGTCATCTACAAAATTGCTTCCAACACTCTACTCAGCAAACTGGATGCAGTTTATCACAGTGCCATCCGTTTTGTCACTAAAGCACCTTATACCACCCACCACTGCGACTTGTATGCTCTAGTCGGCTGGCCCTCGCTACATATTCGTCGCCAGACCCACTGGCTCCAGGTCATCTACAAGTCCATGCTAGGTAAAGCTCCGCCTTATCTCAGTTCACTGGTTACGATGGCAACACCCATCCGTAGCACGCGCTCCAGCAGGTGTATCTCACTGATCATCCCTAAAGCCAACACCTCATTTGGCCGCCTTTCGTTCCAGTTCTCTGCTGCCTGTGACTGGAACGAATTGCAAAAATCGCTGAAGTTGGAGACTTTTATCTCCCTCACCAACTTCAAACATCTGCTATCTGAGCAGCTAACCGATCGCTGCAGCTGTACATAGTCTATTGGTAAATAGCCCACCCATTTTCACCTACCTCATCCCCATACTGTTTTTATTTATTTATTTTTATTTTTCTGCTCTTTTGCACACCAATATCTCTACCTGTACATAACCATCTGATCATTTATCACTCCAGTGTTAATCTGCATAATTGTAATTATTTGCCTACCTCATGCCTTTTGCACACAATGTATATATAGACTCCCCTTTTTTTCTACTGTGTTATTGACTTGTTAATTGTTTACTCCATGTGTAACTCTGTGTTGTCTGTTCACACTGCTATGCCTTATCTTGGCCAGGTCGCAGTTGCAAATGAGAACTTGTTCTCAACTAGCCTACCTGGTTAAATAAAGGTGAAATAAAATAAAATAAAATAAAAAAATACAAAAATGTGTTATTGGAATTACTCAATAGAGTCTGCAAAACTTAAATTATTCTCTTTTGCTGAGTAATGCTTTTAATACAAAGTGCTGGTGACCCCTTAATTCACGCACTCCATTCACTGCAGTGCAACACACTGTACATGGGATACATATTGGCTTGCAGAGAGAATGTTTTTACCTCTCAGCTAAAGTGGGGTGGATTATACTCAGTAGGTTCTTTACTAACCAAATATGGTTCATTTTTGAGTGAGACTGTGTAGTACACATCCAGCAGCACTTGTCAGATAGTAGTTTAACCGATAAGGAACATGCGCACACTAAATTATTGTGAAGATGACTCCAAAACACAGATGTAGAACCACTGATAGGCAAGGAAACACTTGAGTCTAATGATTCTGAGGATGAAGTAGATAAACAGCCAATGATCCAAATAAGCAAGGACACACTCCAGTGTGTTTTTGTCAGCTTAAGCAGCTATTGATGAATTTAGGCGAGAAACTCCAAGTCAGTGTTTACACTGACCCTTTGTGAACGGGAAAAGGTCCATTCACAAAGAGGTGTCAGGAATCCATTTAGCTGGAAGGGCTTATTTGCAGCAAAAGTAAAGGAATCAAATCCATATTGTGCCATTCTTTCTAGGAATCATCACTTTTCCATATGCAAAGAAAGGCAGTGAAAGGACAGACTACACAAACCATTGGTTCAAAACAGCAATATGTGTGAAATTATAGAATCTTTGTCAATGAAATGCTACCTGCACATTTTCTTTGCCAATGATCTCCTCCACATTCAATGTTTATACTCTCCAAATTGCAGTCAGTGCAAGGAAGCAATGTTTTACCGGGGGTACAAAAATTAATACTTGTACCAAGTCATATTTCAGACAGGTAGCAAAGTTCTCTCTACAAGATAATATGTATCCCATGTTCAGTCTATTACAGTGCATTGTGTTGGGAGATATGGAAGAGTAAAAAGTCATCAGCAGGCCTTGCAACACAGTCTACTGAGTATTTCCCACCCCACCTTAGCTGAGACGGGTAGAAAAGTTTCTCTCTACAGCCCAATATTCTCGGCATACCAGTGTGAACATAGTATTCTATTATTGGTCTTAATTTAATTTAATCTTTAATTTACCAATTTTCTCATAAATAACGTATTGCTTTTTATTGTTGGCACGATAAAAGTGGTCATTGATTAAAATGATTTTGAATGAGTTGTCCAGATTGCAATGTTTTGAAATGCGGGCATTTATTTTGAAGTTTTCCTCATTACCATACGAATGTGACATCAACATTTGTGCTGCTGGCAGAATAATCGTAATTGACCCAACCCCTTTTACAAACATGAAGTGACACTGTTCTCTTCATCCAACAGAACATGACAACCTGGATTCAGGGTTTGATGTAACACAATAAATGTAAATCTGTTTCCCTCCATTTATTATGCAATGTTATGTTTCATATTGTATTAATTTGTGGACGTCCATCATCCTTTCGCATGATATGTTATGAATTGCAATTCGTACAATATGTTATGAATTTGCAAAGCTTATGATATGTTACAAATTCCCATTTGTTGTGGCTAATGTTAGCTAGGTGGCTAACATTATCTAGGTTAGGGTTAAGGTTAGGGTTTAGTTAGTGTTAAGATTAGGGTTAATTAGGGAAAGGTTAGCTAACATGCTAAGTCATTACAAAGTAGCTAAAAAGTTGTAAGTAGTTGCAAAAATGCTAAAGTTGTCTGTGATGAGATTTGAACAAGCAACCTTTGGATTCCTAGACGTTTGTGTTATATGCCCACCCATCCACCTTGACCATCCACCCTACATTTGCTTTTGCCTTAAGTAACTTTCTGTCTCATGTAACTATACCAAACGTACCATGTAATACTAATTAGTGTCTCAAATGTATGTTTACAATGTTACATCTAGTCTGTGAGACCAGGCTGTGCAATAACAATTTAAAATCGACCAAAATTGCCCTGCATGGGATAGGCTTTTTTTTCAGTCTGGCGGCACACAGACTGAATTCCAGACTCATCCACGAGGATTCCGTAAATGAGCGTGAGTAGAGTGTGTGAGGTAGGCTTATTTGCAAGGGCTCATGAACATGGTTAATGTGAACCAGCCGCAGAGCGCATACCAGCTAGCAGCCTTACAGCACACAAACCAGGGCCTCCTTAATGGCAGGGAAGGAAATTAGTTTATCTACTTTTTCCTCCTGTTTTTTTTCAGCCACAGCAATTCCTTATTACAGTTCTCTTTGATGCCCAGTTTGAAGAAACCTGAACCACTGGCGAAAATAACCCAATTCTTATGGCTTGATAGCTCATTGTCACACTATGATATGCTGCACCATTCCATGTGAGCAGAACAAACCCAGATTACTCAGTGGCATGCGACGCGTACAAGGCAAGCAGGTACATATCCGCAAAACATTAGGGTTTGACAACTCAGACTTGCGACACATGTGGGAAGGACTTCAGACTATCACAGACAACAAAGGCACATCCTGTGATGGCCACTGAAACCTCCCTCCCAGATGAGCTTAACATATTCTATGCTTGCTTCGAGGCAGACAATACAGAGCCATCCCAGAAGTTTCTCGCTGCTCCGGACGACCAGGTGCTTTCGCTCTCCGAGGCTGATATGAGGAAAAAGAGTGAATACTCACAAAGCCGCCATCCCAGATGGCATCCATGTCCGTGTCCTTAGAGCATATGCTGACCAGCCAGTGGGCGTCTTCTCGGATATCTTCAACCTGTCCCTGTCCAAGGGTGTTTGTCCCCACTTGCTTCAAGGAGACCACCATCGTACTAGTGCCCAAGAAAAACCAGGTGACATGCCCAAATGACTATTGCCCCATCGCACTCACCACAGACATCATGAAGTGCTTCGAGAGGCTGGTCATGGCACACATCAAGGCCAGTATGCCAGTCACACAAGACCTTCTCCAATTTTCCTACCGCTCCAACATATCCATGGAAGATACCATTTCCATCGCTATTCACATGGCCATAACACATCTGGACAAGAGGAACACCTATATGAGAATGCTGTTCATTGACTGAAGCTCAGCATTCACAGCAACTGGATCGATTTCCTGAGGGACAGACCACAGGCTGTGAGGATTGGCAACAACAACTCCTCCACACTGACACTTAACACAGGGGCCCCCCAGGGGTGTGTCCTCAGCCCTCTGCTGTACTCCCTGTTCACCCACGACTGTGGCTTTGCAAGACATCAACTCCATCATCAAGTTTGTTGACGACAACACAGTTATAGGCCTGGTAACCAAGAACAATGAGTCAGCCTATAGGGAGGAGGTAAGTGAACTGGCAATGTGGTGCCTGGACAACAACCACTCCCTCAACTTTGAAAAACAAAAGAGTTGATTGTTGACTTCAGGAAGCAGAGGAGGGAACATGCCCCGATCCAAATCAAAGGAACTGCAGTAGAGAGAGTCAGCAGGTTTAAGTTCGTCAGAGTCCACATCACCGAGGACTTGACAGACCAACAATACTACCACTCTTGTCAAAAGAGCACAGCAACATCTCTACTTCCTACGGTGGCTGAAGAAATTCGACATGCCACCCCGGGTCCTCTCCACTGCACCATCGAGAATGTCCTGACCAGACGAACACAGCCTGGTATGGGGATTGCTCCACCCTCCAGCCCAGTACATCACTGGGACAATGCTCCCACCCATCCAGAAAATCTACTCAAAACAGTGCCTGAGGAAGGCCTGCAGCATCAAGGACCCCACACACCCCAGCCACGAGCCGTTCACTCCCTTACCGTCGGGCAGACAGTATCGGAGCATGAGGTCTGATACCAACAGGCTCAGGGACATTTTCTATGTACAAGCCATTAGACTGCTGCATACTTGAACTGGACTGACCACCTGCTCTGAGTCTCTTCTCCTAAGCACACATGCACTCACTCACACATACACACACACACACACACACACACACACACACACACACACACACACACACACACACACACACACACACACACACACACACACACACACACACACACACACACACACACACACACACACACACACACATGCTACACACATCACAACTGCTGCTACCAGACTCTTATTATTATTGCTAAATACTGCACAATTTAAACACCTCTTCCCCAAAACATGTGTAAATATTGGACTATAAGTTGTCCCTTTCTGTATTATACTTATGCTTAAATGTTTATTCTATTCCACTGAGCCATTAACTTTATGTTCATATTCAATATTTAATTATTTCTTAAGCATTTCATTTGACGGTGTGTACAGTATGTGTCCTGTACATACGGCTAATAAAACGTAAAACTTTGAACCAGACAAGTTTGAGGGATGGGCTTGATAGCCTACCACAATAACTTATCTGGACTTTATGCATGGTTGAATATATCCAATATCCACTCTACCACATGCTTCTCTGACTTTGTATTAGCCTAATACCCTGACTACACCGCTCGCATCGCAAAATACATTTAGGAATATATGTTATTCAATTATTGCACCCACACTGCTCGCGCGCGCCAACAAGCGTCTGTGTTGCCAAGGGCTAAAATAGAAGCATTCCTATTTCTGACGCAGATCGCGCTGCAAGTCCTGCCTCTCCCATCTCCTCATTGGTTTATAGAAGCAGGTATCCACGTGCCATCTCCTCATTGGTTATACCCACGTGGGTGATTGAAAGACAAACTGTTTTGCTGGTTGTCGTGGTAATACTATGAAAGTTTAGATGCCAAACACCATATAAGTTCAAAGATGAAAAAGCCTGGGAGGAGAGATGACTAGAAACAATTCGGTTGACCGTTTTATGTGTGGATTAATTGTTGGAATAGAGGACCTTGTGCATTTCAGGTAAAATAACAACTCAATGTTTATTTCCCAGGACAAATTATCTAGCATCAGCAAGCTAGCTAAATAGGACAAATGAGCTATCAAGTGCAAGCTAACTAGCTAAATTGCCATACATATGTAATTCCTGTCCCCAAATTGGTTCAGAGTTTGTTTTGATATTTTTTTTATTTTATTTTATTTTTTACCCCTTTTTCTCCCCAATTTCGTGGTATCCAATTGTTGTAGTAGCTACTATCTTGTCTCATCGCTACAACTCCCGTACGGTCTCGGGAGAGACGAAGGTTGAAAGTCGTGCGTCCTCCGATACACAACCCAACCAAGCCGCACTGCTTCTTAACACAGTGCACATCCAACCCGGAAGCCAGCCGCACCAATGCGCCGGAGGAAACACCGTGCACCTGGCCACCTTGGTTAGCGCACACTGCGCCCAGCCCGCCACATGAGTCGCTGGTGCGCGATGAGACAAGGACACCCCTACCGACCAAGCCCTCCCTAACCCGGGCGACGCTAGGCCAATTGTGCGTCGCCCCACGGACCTCCCGGGCGTGGCCGGTTACGACATAGCCTGGGCGCGAACCCAGAGTTTCTGGTGGCACAGGAGGCCATAAGAATCCTTTCTAATACAAGATAGTGATGCACAATATTAAACACATGGCCTTCAGAGGGTTGATATACCACAGTGCTTCTATACTGAACAAAAATATAAACACAACATGTAAAGTTGGTCCCATGTTTCATGAGCTGAAATAAAAGATCCCAGAAATGTTCCATAGCACAAAAAGCTTATTTCTCTCAAATGTTGTAAACAAATTAGTTTACATCCCTGTTAGTGAGCATTTCTTCTTTACCAAGATAATCCATCCACCTGACAGGTGTGGCATATCAAGAAGCTGATTAAACAGTATGATCATTACACAGATGCACCTTGTGCTGTGGGACAATTAAAGGCCACTGTTAAATGTGCAGAACACAATGCACACAGATGTCTTAAGTTTTGAGGGAGCGTGCAATTGGCATGCTGGCGGCAGGAATGTCCACCAGAGCTTTTGCCAGAGAATGCAATGTTAATTTCTCTACCATAACATAAGTCGCCTCAACGTCGTTTGAGAGAATTTGGCAGTATGTCCAACCGGCCTCACGACCGCAGACCACATGTAACTATGCCAGCCCAGGACTTCCACATCCGGGTTCTTCACCTGCGGGATTGTCGGAGACCAGCCACCCAAACAGCTGATGAAACTGAGGAGTGTTTGTCTGTAATAAAGCATTTTTGTTGAAAAAAAAAACAAATTCTGAAAGGCTGGGCCTGGCTCCCAAGTGGATGGGCCTTTGCCCTCTCAGGCCCACCCATGATTGTGCCCCTGCTCAGTCATGTGAAATCCATACATAGGGCCTAAAGAATTTATTTCAATTGGCTGATTTTCTTATATGAACTCTAACTCAGTAAAATCATTAAAATTGTTGCATTTTATATTTTTGTAAAGAATACATAATTCCCTTTAAATCACATGCATGTGAGGAAATGAACAGTCCACTGCTGAACTTATTGATACATTCCTAGCTCCTGGCACTGTGGCACACACGCTCAGTACTGTAAATCAAATAAACATAATGTCTCCAGGTGTATGGCTCATTGTAGATGTTAGGGGCATAGAATTGTTGAATAGACCCACAAAATTGGAATTGATTCTTCTAAATGCCTTTAATACCATACAAACTATGTACAGACCAGACTGATGGCATTTCCAGCAGTGAACACAAATTGGAACCAACATGGTATAATAAGGACATTTATATTAAACAGAATGGTTGTGCATGAAGGCCTCTATGATTTTCAATATCTGACATATCATTGAGTTATGTCATTCAGACATAATTGGAGAGCAATCAAGTAATAAAATGGCACGCAAGTCTTTATGTGGCAGCTGTGGACAAAGTGGATGTGCAGTGGGTTCATTATGAGTTTGAGTTTTCAAACGCAGCTCATTTCCCCCAACTTATTTATTCCAAGTAGGCCTACCCAACCGAAACCTTTCTCAGTGGTTACCTTCTAACTACATCTCACCATTTCAAATATTTGTTTTCAGTTTGTGTTCTCTTCATCTACCCAACTTGTAATATCTCACTTCATTCTCATCCTCCTCCACTTTAATACCCACCATAGAGTCTGGCAGCCCGCCAGGCAGCAAATAATGGGATTTCTCTCCATCCTCAACATCTCATTGTTTCTCCTTTGTTCCCTCTCCAAAGCTGCAGTGTGTGTCAAAAATGTCTTTATGAGAGATTGTGTTAATCCTGTTTATGAGGAATTAGCTGTTAGCTGGTAAGGTTAGTGGCATACAGATGTAGAATCGGGATGACCGTCATCTTTTTGACAGACTATTAGAATGGCTTATGTTGTAAAAAATAAAAATAAAAAGAGATTCAGATTCTCTCACAGTGTAAGATTGTGTGTGTGTGTTATCTTTAATTGTTTTTTTGTGTGCAAATTTGATGATTTGTGTTATATTCACATATCCTCTCATCATTTCCATGTTTATATTTTCTTACCTACTGAGTAAGTTTGGTGGCAGTTCTTTAACAGAACCAAGATTCAGATCAAGTAATTGAATGAGAATGGGGAGTGGAGGCATTGCAAATGGAATTGATGGTGTTGCAATGTTGTTACTACAATGTTAACAAACATTATGACACCAGTCATATTTGGGGATGTGTTTTGCATGGCAAATGTGGATGGTTTATTAATTACTTCAGAATTCTGCTAGTTTTGTTGTAAATCCAATGATGGTTTGGATCTCAGAATGGTGTTGTATTTAGGTTAATTTCAGCTCACAGAGGTGACAGCTGAAAGAGATTAACTGGATGGGAGGGAGAGCTATAAACTATGTTTAAAGCTGCACGTATAGCCATCTATATTTGGCTGCTCATTTAATTAAGCTTGAAATGCAGAACACATTGAAATGTTAATTGACTTGTCAGTAATTTACTATGAAAAAGGAGTGACTAGTGTGGTGCCAGCCCACAGGCAATAAAACTGTTGTTTATAATGTGAAAAGATAGAGAAAGCAAAAAAGAAAATTCACCGGCAAACACAGCATTCCGACAGCAGTCAACGGGGAATTGCTACATGAAGTACATGCTCTTGTGTCCCTTTTGTTCCTGGAATACATTTTGTCTCTCAGTTCATCACATCCCCCAGACATGAGGAGTCAAATACCAGCCAGGCAGGGTCCCAGAGGTCAGCTACCTGGCCAATGCCCCTACCTCTAATTGCTGCTGGCTCTCTAATTTACAGGGCTTAATGGAGACTGGGGTCACCAACGCAGGGTCAGAGAATCAGAGATCTCCCTGTCCCTATAGTCCTCAATGTTTGTGCAGGCAGGTCATACATTCATGTGTTGGGGGAGTGGGTGTCAGTCTCCATCTCGCTTTCTGTCTCCTCATAGGTCTCTTCCTAAGGATCAATTTCTCTGCTGTTTTATTTACCTGTCCTGTCAGTGGCACTATCAAAGACTTTCTTTTTTTGTCTGTCCCCCCTGTTTGTGCATTCATTCATCTATTACTCAACAGTTGGTCTTTGTTACTGAATTTCCCTATACTATATTCAGTATAAAGATAAGAGGGGAAATGGCTCTGTCTGTTCACTCTGTGCCCATTTTCTTCATCTCTACTGTACAACACATCTCAACGCACCTATCTGGTGTATGCTACAAAAACATCTTATTTATTATTATTTTTACTGTTGACTATCCATAGAGTAAAATGTGGTAAGGCCTATGGGCTTGAGCTGACTGGGTGGGTGGGTGGCCACATAATAATGTCTCCTGGCCTAACGGAGACATGTGAAGACCATGGTTTTGTGGGCTGTGCTCGGGTGAGTACTGAGGTCAGAGTTCAATCATCCTGTTGAAATGTTTTAGTTAGTTCTGTGTGGGTATGGGTAACATAGTACATCGAAACATAGTAGATATGTGCTGCAGAGGGTCATAACACAGAGTTTTCAAACCAGCAATGTGTTGCGAAGCAGACTCAACACACCAGACCGGATTTGGGGGTTGAGCAAGTCAATGGGAAAAGTAAAAAATTCATCTTTAGTTGTTAATTTTCTCGAGTTCTAAAGGCAAAACCAAGATTCCAGTGAATGTCTTAAGTAACTGAAGATGCATAAATAATATTTACAAATGTTCTAATGACATTTCCATATAAACCTTTGAAATGTCTGATACATGCAATTATAAACAGCAATAATGACATTAACTGCTAAGAATGTGACAGTAGGGTGACTCCCCTGGCAGCTCACAAACCCAGGTCACCAGCACCAATGACAAAGTCTCTAACCACGTTCCAAATAAGGGGTGTCTCTGGGGGCATGTGCTTATTTGGTGAGTATAGTTAGGCTCTGTCCAAAAGCAACCATAACCCCTCCTCCCTAGGCACTTGTGTAAATCTGAAACAACTTGATAGGTGTAAGCAATAGGGTGAATGAACTTAAGTACATCTCAGCTCTGTTAAAAGTACACTCTAAGAAAATAATTAATTGATCACAGTGATTCAGGAGTATCATTACAGCAGGTTAATACAGTGGCTTGCGAAAGAATTCACCGCACTTGGCATTTTTCCTATTTTGTTGTCGTACAACCTGGAATTAAAATTTATTTTTGGGGGGTTTGTTTCATTTGATTTAGACAACATACCTACCACTTTGAAGAAGAAATAAGACAAAAAAAAAAGAAAACTTAAGCGTACATAACTATTCACCCCGCCAAAGTCAATACTTTGTAGAGCCGCCTTTTGCAGCAATTACAGCTGCAAGTCTCTTGGGGCATGTCTCTATAAGCATGGCACAGCTAGCCACTGGGGTTTTTGCCCATTCTTCAAGGCAAAACTGCTCCAGTACCTTCAAGTTGGATGGGTTCCACTGGTGTACAACAATATTTAAGTCATACCACAGATTCTCAATTGGATTGAGGTCTGGGCTTTGACTAGGCCATTCCAAGAAATGTTTCCCCTTAAACCACTCAAGTGTTTCTTTAGCAGTATGCTTAGGGTCATTGTCCTGCTGGAAGGTGAACCTCCATCCCAGTCTCAAATCTCTGGAAGACTGAAACAGGTTTCCCTCAAGAATTTCCCTATATTTAGCACCACCCATCATTCCTTCAATTCTGACCAGTTTCCCAGTCCCTGCCGATGAAAAATGGATGGTGCTCTCGGGATGATGAGAGGTGTTGGGCTTGTGCCAGACATGGTGTTTTCCTTGATAGCCATAAAGCTCAATTTTAGTCTCATCTGACCAAAGTACCTTCTTCCATATGTTTGGGGAGTCTTCCACATGCCTTTTGGCGAACACCAAACGTGTTTGCTTATTTGTTTCTTTAAGAAATTGCTTTTTTTCTGGCCACTCTTCCGTAAAGCCCAGCTCTGTGGAGTGTATGGCTTAAAGTGGTCCTATGGACAAATACTCCAATCTCCGCTGTGGAGCTTTGCAGCTCCTTCAGGGTTATCTTTGGTCTCTTTGTTGCCTCTCTGATTAATGCCCTCCTTGCCTGGTCCATGACTTTTGGTGGGTGGCCCTCTCTTGGCAGGTTTGTTGTGGTGACACATTCTTTAAATTTTTTAATAATGGATTTAATGGTGCTCTGTGGGATGTTCAAAGTTTCTGATATTCTTTTGTAATCCAACCCTGATCTGTACTTCTCCACAACTTTGTCCCTGACCTGTTTGGAGAGCTCCTTGGTGTTCATAATGCCGCTTGCTTGGTGGTGCCCCTTGCTTAGTGGTGTTGCAAACTCTGGGGCCTTTCAGAACAGGTGTATATATACTGAGATCATATGACACTTAGAATACACACAGGTGGACTTTATTGAATTAATTATGTGACTTCTGAAGGTAATTGGTTGTACCAGATCTTATTTAGGGGCTTCATAGCAAAGGGGGTGAATACATATAAGAACCCACCACTTTTCAGTTTTTTTCATTTCACTTCACCAATTTCGACTATTTTGTTCATTACATGAAATCCAAATAAAATTCCATTTAAATTACAGGTTGTAATACAACAAAATAGGTAAAACGCCAAGGTGGGTAAGTACTTTCGCAGAGTTCAAATCCCAGAAGAGGACATAATAATTACTCTGTAAGTTAACATGCACAATGTAATCATTCTAGAAATACAGGAAAGAATAATCTATGTACATTATGGTAATAAACAAAGATTCATAAATAATATTTCCAACCATGTTCTGTGTATGTTTGGTGGGACGTTGATGGAATATTCTCCTAACTCACTGAAAACTGGACTCAAGGTTTTTGCCACGTTCCCATTAAACATGTCTTAAACATTAATATCCTGTTCTGAGAACATGGGAACCACGTTCCCATGAAACATGTCTTAAACATGAATATCCTGTTCTGAGAACATGGTAACCACGTTCCCATGAAACATGTCTTAAACATGAATATCCTGTTCTGAGAACATGGTAACCACGTTCCCATGAAACATGTCTTAAACATGAATATCCTGTTCTGAGAACATGGTAACCACATTCCCATGAAACATGTCTTAAACATGAATATCCTGTTCTGAGAACATGGTAACCACGTTCCCATGAAACATGTCTTAAACATGAATATCCTGTTCTGAGAACATGGTAACCACGTTCCCATGAAACATGTCTTAAACATTAATATCCTGTTCTGAGAACATGGTAACCACGTTCCCATGAAACATGTCTTTTAAACATGAATATCCTGTTCTGAGAACATGGTAACCACGTTCTTGGTAAGTTCTATTTGACATTAAGGAATTGTCTCCTGGAAACATTCCTTGCACAACATGGGAACATTCTCATGAAAACGGTAGTTAATGGCCTCAAGAGACTCTTAAGGGAACTGTCTCGAAAGTTGTGGGAACATTTCAAATCAAATCAAATCTTATTTGTCACATACACATGGTTAGCAGATGTTTATGCGAGTGTAGCAAAATGCTTGTGCTTCTAGGTCCGACCATGCAGTGATATCTAACAAGTAACCTAACAATTTCACAACAACTACCTTATACACACAAGTGTAAAGGAATTAATAAGAATATGTACATAAAAATATATATGGATGAGCGATGGCTGAACGGCATAGGCAAGATGCAGTAGATGGTATAGAGTACAGTATATACATACAGTGCCTTGCGAAAGTATTCGGCCCCCTTGAACTTTGCGACCTTTTGCCACATTTCAGGCTTCAAACATAAAGATATAAAACTGTATTTTTTTGTGAAGAATCAACAACAAGTGGGACACAATCATGAAGTGGAACGACATTTATTGGATATTTCAAACTTTTTTAACAAATCAAAAACTGAAAAATTGGGTGTGCAAAATTATTTAGCCCCCTTAAGTTAATACTTTGTAGCGCCACCTTTTGCTGCGATTACAGCTGTAATTCGCTTGGGGTATGTCTCTATCAGTTTTGCACATCGAGAGACTGACATTTTTTCCCATTCCTCCTTGAAAAACAGCTCGAGCTCAGTGAGGTTGGATGGAGAGCATTTGTGAACAGCAGTTTTCAGTTCTTTCCACAGATTCTCGATTGGATTCAGGTCTGGACTTTGACTTGGCCATTCTAACACCTGGATATGTTTATTTTTGAACCATTCCATTGTAGATGTTGCTTTATGTTTTTGATCATTGTCTTGTTGGAAGACAAATCTCCGTCCCAGTCTCAGGTCTTTTGCAGACTCCATCAGGTTTTCTTCCAGAATGGTCCTGTATTTGGCTCCATCCATCTTCCCATCAATTTTAACCATCTTCCCTGTCCCTGCTGAAGAAAAGCAGGCCCAAACCATGATGCTGCCACCACCATGTTTGACAGTGGGGATGGTGTGTTGCTTTTACGCCAAACATAACGTTTTGCATTGTTGCCAAAAAGTTCAATTTTGGTTTCATCTGACCAGAGCACCTTCTTCCACGTTTGGTGTGTCTCCCAGGTGGCTTGGGGCAAACTTTAAACGACACTTTTTCTGGATATCTTTAAGAAATGGCTTTCTTCTTGCCGCTCTTCCATAAAGGCCAGATTTGTGCAATATACGACTGAGTTGTAGATCTCTGCAGTTCATCCAGAGTGATCATGGGCCTCTTGGCTGCATCTCTGATCAGTTTTCTCCTTGTATGAGCTGAAAGTTTAGAGGAACGGCCAGGTCTTGGTAGATTTGCAGTGGTCTGATACTCCTTCCATTTCAATATTATCGCTTGCACAGTGCTCCTTGGGATGTTTAAAGCTTGGGAAATCTTTTTGTATCCAAATCCGGCTTTAAACTTCTTCACAACAGTATCTCGGACCTGCCTGGTGTATTCCTTGTTCTTCATGATGCTCTCTGCGCTTTTAACGGACCTCTGAGACTATCACAGTGCAGGTGCATTTATACGGAGACTTGATTACACACAGGTGGATTGTATTTATCATCATTAGTCATTTAGGTCAACATTGGATCATTCAGAGATCCTCACTGAACTTCTGGAGAGAGTTTGCTACACTGAAAGTAAAGGGGCTGAATAATTTTGCACGCCCAATTTTTCAGTTTTTGATTTGTTAAAAAAGTTTGAAATATCCAATAAATGTCGTTCCACTTCATGATTGTGTCCCACTTGTTGTTGATTCTTCACAAAAAAATACAGTTTTATATCTTTATGTTTGAAGCCTGAAATGTGGCAAAAGGTCGCAAAGTTCAAGGGGGCCGAATACTTTCGCAAGGCACTGTATGAGATGAGTAGTGTAGGGTATGTAAACATTATATAAAGTGGCAGCATTTGTTGTTAGCTGGGTTTCTTTTGATGGCCTGTGCATTACTGTTTCTGCGCATGAGCTATGCTAGCTAACGTTTCCATGGCATTGCCTACAACTACAAGTGTGATCATGGATTTCTAATGGAGAAGCAGTTTTGGCATATCTTCATACTGTATTGTCTTTGGTCTTAGAGTAATATTTTCTTGGGGTGTCAATACAGTTTTATCTGTGGTGTCACTAAAAGCCTAGGTCGGTCACTAAGGTTCATGTGCATTCATTATCATCTAGCTTATGATACTTTAAACACTGCACTATAGTGAAACCCTACACCCTGAACCAGTGGACGTCAGGGCAGGCAGGGAGGTAGTTCACTGAGGTGGGCTTCACCAACAACTAGAGATAGGGTTTTCTCTGCATATCTGACCCTAACATAGTGTCAGTCGGGCCTGGTTTGAAGTGGATTTGTTAAGTTTGGTTTAATTTCCAAAGTTCTAGTTCAGGTCCAATAAAAGAAGGAATTGTCATTCTTACCCATTGGGCACAGATGTCAGTCAGTTCAACGTCTATTCCACATTGGTTTAATGTCATTTAATTGAAATGACGTGGAAACAACATTGACTCAACCAATGTGTGCCCAGTGGGTCGGGTTTGTTTTATAGTGGTCCATTGTCTCCACTTGCAAGTGCTTCCTCTGTTCCTCTGTTCAGTGAAGATGCCATTTCAATTAAATGCTCTTCCCTGGGGATGCCTGCCTCACATATCTGAATTCAGTGTTTGCTCGCTCACCTATGTCCACATTTATGTGTGTGTCTGTTTGCATCTATCTGTGTGTGTACTCTACATGTATGTTTGTCTTTACGTGTGGGTGTAATGGATGGAAATTGCAGTGAGGTTCTTTGATCTGAGAGAATGAATGACACAGATTAAGCTGTCAGGCCAGTGACTGATTGAGGCCAGATGAGGCAGGATGACAGACTAGGGCCACTGTGGAACACTTAGGCATACTACCAAAGTAATACTGCTCTCTCTCTCTCTCTCTCTCTCTGTGTTTGTGAATTCATAAGAAGAATGACTGGAATTTTTAAGAGAGGTTTTGATTGAAGAGGTTTGTGTTGATTGGCAGACTTATTTTACGAATGCAGCTGAAGCACTGCTGATCTTCCCAGACACGTTAACAAACATATACTGAACAAAAATATAAACGCAACATGTAAAGTGTTGGTCCCATGTTTCATGAGCTGAAATACAAGATCCCATAAATGTTCCATAAGCACAAGAAACGTATTTCTCTCAAATTTTGTGCACAAATTTGTTTACGTCCCTGTTAGTGAGTATTACTTCCTTTGCCAAGATAATCCATCCACCTGGCAGGTGTAGCATATCAAGAAGCTGATTAAACAGCATGATTATTACACAGGTGCACCTTGTGCTGGGGGCAATAAAAGTCCACTCTACAATGTGCAGTTTTGTCACACAACACAATGCCACAGATGTCTCATGTTTTGAGGGAGCGTGCAATTGGCATTCTGACTGCAGGAATGTCCACCAGAGCTTTTGCCAGAGAATTGATTGTTCATTTCTCTACCATAAGCCACTTCCAACATAATTTTAGAGAATTTGGCAGTACATCAAACGAGCTTCTCAACAGCCGACCACATGTAAAAACGCTAGCCCAGGACCTCCACATCCGGCTTCTTCACCTGCAGGATCTTATGAGGCCATTCACCCGGACAGCTGTTAAGCTGTGGGTTTGCACAACCAAAGAATATATGCACAAACTGTCAGAAACCGTCTCAGGGAAGCTCATCTGTGTGCTTGTTGTCCTCACTAGGGTCTTGACAGGACTGCAGTTCGGCGTCGTAACCGACTTCAGTAGGGCAAATCCTCATCTTCGATGGCTACTGTCACACTGGAGAAGTGTGGTCTTCATGGATGAAACCCGATTTCAACTGTACCGGGCAGATGGCGGACAGCATGTATGGTGTCGTGTGAGCAAGCGGTTTGCTGAGTGCCCCATGATGGTGGTGAGGTTATGAAATGGGAAGGCATGAGCTACGGAATATTGAACACAATTGCATTTTATCGATGGCAACTTGAAAGCACATAGATACTGTGATGAGATCCTGAGGTCCATTGTTGTGCCATTCATCCGCCGCCATCACCTCATGTTTCAGCATGTTGCATGGATCTGTACACAATTCCAAGAGCTGAAAATGACCCAGTTATTCCATGGCCTGCATACTCACCAGACGTCACCCATTGAGCATGTTTGGGATGCGCTGGATTTACGTGTAGGGTATAGGGTGTAGGGTTCCCGCCAATATCCAGTAACTTCGCACAGCCATTGAAGAGTGGGACATTCCACAGGCCACAATCAACAACCTGATCAACTCTATGCGAAGGAAATGTGTTGCGCTGCATGAGGCAAATGGTGGTCACACCAGATACTGACTGGTTTTCTGATCCACACCCAACTTTTTTTTATGTTATCTGTGACCAACAGATGCAAATCCATAGATCAGGGCCTAATGAATGTATTTCAATTGACTGATTTCCTTATATGAACTGTCACTCTTTGAAATTGTTGCATGTTGAGTTTATATTTTTGTTCAGTGTACATGCCTACTGCATAGTACATGCACTGACTCTCTCACACACACATAACCATGTTTCCAAACACAAACATATTCTGAGCTGTCTATTCTGAGCCTGATTGAGCATGATTTACTTCTTCTGCCCACACATGCCAACAAACACTATGCCTACAGTGCACACATTGACTTATGCATACATTTGTACACACACACATCGATTTAGATACACTCTCTTATCCTGGCCTCTCAGAGCAATGATTTTTTGTTCCAATGACTATAGGATATCCAGGATATTAATGATTATGCATGGTCTGGTTCATTATAGTCCACTATCCGAGTGGCTACCCCCCCTGGCTAACGTCTCTGTCCCGAAGCAAGCACCAGTGAGCCTGGAACTAGCCTTGTGCTAGGCCCAGCCTACGGCTAGCTTAAGAGGTCCATCAGCCCCTCCTTGGGCTACAATACATATTTTGCCAATTGGCCTGGACCCCTTTTACTGCCGACATGGATCCCCGCCGATTCCACCACGACTGGTCAACCAACGTAATCCGCCCGAGGGATGTCAACAGGCTCCTCCGTCGCGACGCCCCCTGAAGGCCCATCCGCTAGCCTGCTTGCCGCGTGCCACTAGCTGTCTGGAGCATATCGGACTGCTAGCTGAAGAGGACCATCAGCCAAATTCTTGGGCTACAATACCTATTTTGCCAATTGGCCTGGACCCTTTTACTGCCTACATGGAGCCCTGCCAATCCAACACGACTGGTCTGCCGACGTAACCGCCCCAGGGAGCAACAACAGACTTTCTTCCATCGCAATGTCCCCCCTAAGGCCCTTCTGCTAGCCTGCTTCCCCGGCCCGCTAGCTGTCTGAATCGCCGTGTCTCCAGCTCACCTAGCCTCCCACTGGTCCCTATGATCACTCGGCTACACATGCCTCTTCCTAATGTCAGTATGTCTTGTCCATTGCTGTTTTCGTTAGTGAGTATTGTCCTATTTCACTGTAGAGACTCCAGCCCTGCTCAATATGCCTTAGCTAGCCCTTTTGTTTCACCTCCCACACCTCACCTAGTCTAAATGATGTCTCTAGAGACAAAACCTCTCTCATCAGCACGCAATGCCTAGGTTTACCTCCACTGTATTCACATTCTACCATACCCTTGTCTGTACATTATGCCTTGAATCTATTCTTCTAACCATAAAAGCCTTGGTTTCACCTGTTCCTTTTACTCTGTTCCGAATGCACGAGATGACCAGTCCTTATAGCCTTTAGCCGTACCCTAATCCTAATCCTCCTCTGTTCCTCTGGTGATGTAGAGGTTAATCCAGGCCCTGCAGCGCCTAGCTCCACTCCCATTCACCAGGCGCTCTCATTTGTTGATTTCTGTAACTGTAAAAGCCTTGGTTTCATGCATGTTAACATTAGAAGCCTCCTCCCTAAATTTGTTTTACTCACTGCTTTTGCATACTCTGCCAACCCGGATGTCCTAGCCCTGTCTGAATCCTGGCTTAGGAAGGCCACCAAAAATCCAGAAATTTCCATCCCTAACTATAACACTTTACGACAAAATAGAACTGCCAAAGGGGGCGGATTTGCAATCTACTGCAGAGACAGCCTGCAGAGTTCTGTCATACTATCCAGGTCTGTGCCCAAACAATTCGAGCTTCTACTTCTAAAAATCCACCTTTCCAGAAACAAGTCTCTCACGCAACGGCTTGCTATAGACCACCTTCTGCTCCAAGCTGTGCCCTGGACACCATATGTGAATTGATTGCCCCCCATCTATCTTCAGAGCTCGTGCTGTTAGGTGACCTAAACATGCTTAACACCCCGGCCATCCTACAATCTAAGCTAGATGCCCTCCATCTCACACAAATGATCAATGAACGTACCAGGTACAACCGTAAATCTGTAAACGCGGGCACCCTCATAGATATCATCCTGACCAACTTGCCCTCTAAATACACCTCTGCTGTCTTCAACCAGGATTTCAGCAATCACTGCTTCATTGCCTGCGTCCGTAATGGGTCTGCGGTCAAACGACCACTCCTCATCACTGTCAAACGCTCTCTAAAACACTTCAGCGAGCAGGCCTTTCTAATCGACCATTTAGAATCTCACCGTACCTTCTCCGCTATGCAATTCTGGTTTCCGAGCTGGTCATAAGTGCACCTCAGCCACGCTCAAGGTCCTAAACGATATCATAACCGCCATCGATAAAAGACAATGCTGTGCAGCCGTATTCATTGAACTGGCTAAGGCTTTCGACTCTGTCAATCACCACATTCTTATGGGCAGACTCAACAGCCTTGGTTTCTCAAACGACTGCCTCGTCGGGTTCACCAACTACTTCTTAGTGTGTCAAATCGGAGGGCCTGTTGTCCGGACCTCTGGCAGTCTCTATGGGGGTGCCACAGGGTTCAATTCTCGGGCCGACTCTTTTCTCTGTATACATCAATGATGTTGCTCTTGCTGATGGTGATTCTCTGATCCACCTCTACGCAGACGACACCATTCTGTATACCTTTGGCCCTTCTTTGGACACTGTGTTAACTAACCTCCAAACGAGCTTCAATGCCATACAACACTCCTTCCGTGGCCTCCAACTGCTCTTAAATCCAAGTAAAACTAAATGCATGCTCTTCAACCGATCGCTGCCCACACCTGCCCGCCGGTCCAGCATCACTACTTTGGATGGTTCTGACTTAGAATATGTGGACAATTACAAATACCTAGGTGTCTGGTTAGACTGTAAACTATCCTTCCAGACTCACATTAAGCATCTCCAATCCAAAATTAAATCTAGAATCAGCTCCCTATTTCGCAACAATGCATCCTTCACTCATGCTGCCAAACATACCCTCTTAAAACTGACTATCCTACCGATCCTTGACTTCGGCGATTTCATTTATAAAATAGCCTCCAACACTCTACTCAGACTGCATCCAGTTTGCTATCACAGTGCCACCCGTTTTGTCACCAAAGCCCATATACTACCCACCACTGCGACCTGTATGCTCTCGTTGGCTGGCCCTCGCTTCATATTCGTCGCCAAACACACTGGCTCCAGGTCATCTATAAGTCTTTGCTAGGTAAAGCTACGCCTTATCTCAGCTCACTGGTCACCATAGCAGCAACCACCCGTAGCACGCGCTCCAGCAGGTATATTTCATTGGTCACCCCCAAAGCCTATTCCTCATTTGGCCACCTTTCCTTCCAGTTCTCTGCTGCCAATGACTGGAATGAATTGCAAAAATCACTGAAGCTGGAGACTCATACCTCCCTAACTTTAAGCATCAGCTGTCAGAGCAGCTCACAGATCACTACATCTGTACATAGCCCATCTGTAAATAGCCCATCCAACTACTGCGGCCCCATCCAAAGTTACTCCCAAGTTGGACGGGGCCAACCGGGCAGGATATAACACGACCAACTTCGCCAAAGTGTAACCCCCACACCAACAAAGGGAAATCAATATACCACTAACTTACTACCTGAGACAAAGCAGAGTGTAGCCCACAAAGATCTCCGTCACCGAACGAGCCCAACGGGTGCAAAACCAGACAGGTAGATCACGTCAGTGGTTCAACCCACTCAAGATGAGTATAGCGAAAAAAGCATAGGATGACGTGATGGGCCCTAGGGGCGGCATTGGAGAGTGGGAGCGCGAGCAAGCCAGTGACAGCCATCTCTGCTGAATGCTTCTGATCTTTGAGCTTTAACGTGACTTTGGTTCCCCCTAAAAGTCACAGTGAAAAATGGGGCAAATGAAGAGGAGAAACCAGACACAGCTCTTTTCGAACTAGGTGCAAGGTTTGGGAGATGCAAGGTTTGGGAGAAGCCCCCGTTGCCACCCATTAAATGCTCTGGTTACGAGCATGCCAATCGTCCACCTGTGACCTGCCCCAACCGAAGGCATCCACTTCATGCCCCCAAGAGCCACGGAGGTCACATTTCACACCCCCTCACCAACCTGCCCGTCGTCAGTACCAACACTCCGTAGGACAACCTTTCTTAAAACCCACAGCCATAAAACACTGCAGTGTTAGTGACATTTGCTTCCCTAACGGTGTATCAATTTAATCTATTAAGTAACATATATGACATTCAGCTAGTGCATTTGGTGTTTTTGTTGTTGTAGTGTGTGCACGCCTCATAAAGACAATAAATACTTTGAGAATGATGTGTTGCAATAGTTAAGATGTTGTAAAATCCAAGGTGTGACCATTTTCTAGTGTTTCCAGGTGTGGTATGCTCACACGTATTCCCATCATCCCCACCCCCCCCCCCCCAATATAAGGGATCTCTATGATTAGTACTAAAGAACCCCTCCGCAATCAGTCTGTAAGTATGGAAGGCTTTTATATGCAAATGGTGCCTACAAACTGTCCACAATGTTCCCTTGACTGAAAATACAAACAGCATCATTTAGGTCTGAATTTAAAACAACATGCATTAAAACAAAATGCATACTTTGTTATAAGATTACAAGAGGAATGACACTTAGTACTGGGAAACTATGCATGCTAGCATAATGTGCATCCACACACACAAGGGTGTGTCCACAGTTGTAGTTGGCATGTAGGTTTTATAAGGAAAAGAAGGTGTGGGTATGTGTGCAACTGAGGCCACTCTAGTTCTTATGGTTCCCCCAACAATGTGACACTGCTGAGGGGGGAGTCGGTAGTGTTTGATCACACCAGCCAACATCTGGTCATCAGGAGGAGCTAAAGTTAGCAGCGGCACATGCTGCTCTCATTACTGTAAAATGGGAGTCACATTCATGCAGGAATGACCCCAACTACAGCCCAGTGCTGTAAAAGCAGGAGAGAGGCAGAATAAAGCAGAGCGGGTGGAAGCCAAGGAGAGAGCCTGGGCGAAAGATGCAAGAGAAGGGGGCATTGTGGTTGATGGTAAGCCAGCTGGTTAATATGGGGATGGCCGCTGCGGCGCTGGACTGCAGGGAGAGAGGGACTGGGAGAAGGGCCGCTGGGTGGATCAAAGCCATGACAAGCTTGTTAGACTTTAATCAGCTCCACACACCGAGTGCTCCTAACTACACATCTGTCAGACAAAGCCGACACAGTGGTGGATTCTAGCTTCAGCTTTGACCACAGGGCCGCCCGCCAACCCTGGCAGGCAGCCATGTTTGAGGACCACCACCCCAACAGAGACTCTGGGGCTAATATGGTTTTCTTTGGATCCCTCTGGATAATCCTTCTCATTGATCTCCTGAGCATGATCAGCATCTGCTAATGAAAGGTTGTCAGCATCAAACAGCTGAGGGCTCTGATAAAGTCATCAGATGTGGGTTATTCCCTCATTGAGATCATTCACGGAGATCATTCAATAGACACGTTGTAGAAGAGTCAATGCTGTCAGAAGTTACAGTATGATGATTGTCACTATATCAAATCACATTGTATTTGTCACATGCGCCGAATACAACCTTACCGTGAAACGCTTACTTACAAGCCCTTAACCAACAATTCAGTTCAAGAAAGAGTTAAGAAAATATTTACTAAATAACCTAAAGTAAAAAATTATGAAAAGTAACACAATAAAATAACAATAACTAGGCTATATTACAGGGGGTACCAGTACTGAGGTAAAGTGCGGGTGTACAGGTTAGTCGAGGTAATTTGTACATGTAGGTATGGGTAAAGTGACTATGCATAGATAGATGGTGCGTAGCAGCAGTGTAAAATAAATGGAGGGGGTGGGGTGTCAATGTAAGTAGTTCGGGTGGCCATTTGGTTAATTGTTCAGCAGTCATATGGCTTTGTGGTAGAAGCTGTTAAGGAGCCTTTTGGTCCTAGACTTGGTGATCCTGTACCTTTCCTGTTGTGTTCTTGAACTTTTCTGGAATGACTGACCTTCATGTCTTAAAGTAATGATGTACTCTCATTCCTTTTTGCCATAATATGAACTTGGTATTTTACCAAATAGGGCTATCTTCTGTATACCAGCCCTACCTTGTCACAACACAACTGATTGACTTTTAACAAGGCACACCTGTTAATTGAAATGCATTCCAGGTGACCACCTCATGAAGCTGGTTGAGAGAATGCCAAGAGTGTGCAAAGCTGTCATCAAGGCAAAGGGTGGCTACTTTGAAGAATCTCAAATATAAAATATATTTTGATTTGTTTAACACTTTTTCAGTTACTACATGATTCCATGTGTTATTTCATAGTTTTGATGTCTTCACTATTCATTATTCTACAATGTAGAAAATATTAAAAATAAAGAAAAACCCTGGAATGAGTAGGTGTGTCCAAACTTTTGACTGGTACTGTATATTTGGTAGCACTAAACAGTAAAGTCTGACAGAATGTTCTGTCAAGAGCCCTGTATTAGGCCTACAATACTCTCAGAGAGTAGTAAATAATCTTGTCCTAAATGAGCATTTAGTTCTCTCTCATCTCCTTAAATATAACAAAGAAATGCTACTGTGTTCTTTCGACTGATGACATGGATGTCGACTACTGCAGCCCCCGCATCTCTGGGGTTGGGTTAAATGCGGAAGACACATTTCAGTTGAATGCATTCGGGTAGTACAGCTGACTAGGCATCCCCCTTTCACTTGTGTTAATTTCTTCCAATGTAAATGTGCATTTATCTATGCTGTAGGCTACTCACTCCTGCAGTAAATCATCATCACACGAGCTCTGGCACCCCCAGCTGTTTGATAGGAGAACACAACTGTTGCCGCGTCCTCCAGAAGCGCAGAAACAGAGATTTCAGTACATAGGGATGGAAGTTGAAAGTGAATTTGAAGTTAACCTGGAGGCGAAAGAAACGCACACCTGTTTAGGCGAGGTGCTGGCGAGCTGGGTAGAACACGTGAAAAAGAAAAGGAGTCAACAGCAAGTTGCCAGTTTTATATCTTAAAACTCATGGTATCCCTTAGATGTAAATGTTATTGAAAATGTAAGTTACAGCCATTTAGCAAGTGTCAAACTCTATCAGTACTTATTTATCATGTAGTCTAAATTGTTTCGCCAGCCAGCAACATTAGCTAACGATGTCAATTTAGTAGCCTGTGGTCAATGGCAGGCATTCAACTTGTGTTCTGCTAGCAGCAAAAACGATGACGTCACAGTGGTATAGTAATGAGGAAACCTTCAAAATAAAAGGCCACTTTTAAAAACATTAAAATCTGGATAACTCATTCAAATGATATTGACTTTAAATCAATGGCCACTTTTATTGTGCCAACAAGAAAATACATTGAGTAATTTATGAAAACAGATTAATACTTTTTAAGACCAATAATGAACAATTTAATGTTGATACTGGTATATTGAGAATATTGGTATGTTGAGAATATTGGGCTGTAGAGAAAACACTTTTACCTGTCTCAGCTAAAGTGGGGTGGAAATACTCAGTAGGGTCTCTACTAACCAAATATGGTTAGTTTTGGAGGAGAACTGTGTCACATGGCCAGCTGCTGGCTTTTCACTCCGTCCCCTCCATAGCCCCCAATGCAATTCACTGTAATAGACTGTTCATCAGTGGCATTCGGTGACATTTATTAGATGAGGGAGGACAAATGTTTTTATATGCATGGCCTTATTTCTATTACAGCATATTGGATTACTTTTATCCATATTCCATTCACCCAGCTCAATGTTACATTGATAGATTTAGGCTACTACATGTTACTCAAATTTTCCATATACCCATCATGAGGATCCTATACAGAGCAAAAATATAAATGCAACATGGAACAATTTCACAAATTTTACTGAGTTACAGTTCATATATGGAAATCAGTCAATTTAAATAAATGTATTATTCCCTAATCTATGGATTTTACATGACTGGGCAGTGGCGCCGCCATGGGTGGGCCTGGGAGGGCTTAGGCCCACCCACTTGGGAGCCAAGCCCACCCACTGGGGAGAAAGGCCGAGGCAATCTGAATATGTTTTTCCCCACTAAAGGGCTTTATTACAGGCAGAAGTACTTCTCAGTTTCCTCAGCTGTCCAGGTGGCTGGTCTCAGAAGATCCTGCAGGTGAAGAAGCCGGATGTGGAGGTCCTGGGCTGGCGTGGTTACACCTGGTCTGCGGTTGTGAGGCCAGTTGGACTTACTGCCAAATTCTCTAAAATGACATTGGAGGTGGCTTATGGTAGAGAAATTAACATTAAATTATCTGGAAACAGCTCTGGTGGATGTTCCTGCAGTCAGCATGCCAATTGCACGCTCCCTCAACTTTTGTGGCATTGTGTTGTGTGACAAAACTGCACATTTTAGAGTGGCCTTTTATTGTCCCCAGTACAAGGTGCACCTGTGTAATGATCATGTTGTTGAATCAGTTGTCTGATTGGATGGTGGATGGATTATCTTGACAAAGGAGGAATGCTCACTAACAGGGATGTAAACAAAGTTGCGCACAAAATTTGAGAGAAATAAGCTTTTTGTGCATATGGAATGAAACATGGGACCAATACTTTACATGTTGCGTTCATATTTTTGTTTGATATATATCTTAGCCTATGAATGAAAGTTTACAACGAGAAAATAATTGATTACAGACAGGGACACATTCAATACCGCCTTGCACACGTACTCTTGCCTGCATCTAGCTGATCTAGGGTGTAATCATTAGTCTAACAGTTGCAAATGAGCATTTCTATTGGATTAATACAGCATTGGACTAATTGGACTAATTCATTGTTTTGTTCGTTCTGTTTGCTTCTGTTTAAGAAATGTTTTTCAACAGAATCGGCAGAATGAATACCACCCTGATCACTCGCAAACACAGTTCACTTTCATAGCAGCCACATAGAAACAGCATGATAATTTTTACTCGTTGTAAAATTCCTTTATGCATCTATGCGCTCTCCTCCTTTTACCTTTTACCTTTGTTTGTGGACTTCAGTGCACGACACATCAGTTGTCTGTGACCAGGTGAAAACAAACGTTCCAAGCCAAACCTTCATATCATAACCGCTAACCACTACACACCGCCTACATCGTTGTCACCATATTAGCTAACATCAACATAGCTACTAGAACTAGTCAACATAGCTACTAGAACTAATGTGTTAGTAAACCGCTACAATCACGAAGTACAGTGTACAGTCAGCAAGCAGTTTAGCAGTTACCCCCGGTGAACCCTGGTTGCAATATATTAATTAAAACCTAAAGCTTACCTTGACTTGGAAGAGTTCCAGTGTTGGATAGCCATATCCAGCTAGCTAACATAGCACCCTTCTCTGTTTGAGTAGGCTAAACTAGCTAGCTGCATTCACTAGCTAAGTGAAAGTGAAAAGTAAAATACAATGAAATATAGCTAGCTGTCTTTCTCTTTCTTGCTTCTCCTAATTACATTTTTTCAAAACTGTTCAACTATTTTTCTCTCTCTAATGAGTCAACTACACACCACATTGTATGCACTGCAGTGCTAGCTAGCTGTACCTTGTGCCTTCAGTACTAGATTCATTGTCTGATCCTTTGATTGGATGGACAACATGCCAGTTCATGCTGCAAGAGCTGTGATAGGTTTGAAGACGTTCTCTGGACGTTGTCTTAATTTCTGAGTGAGTCTATGGAACGGGGTGAGAACCATGAGCCTCGTAGGTTTTGTATTGAAGTCAATGTACCCAAAGGAGGACGGAAACTAGCTGTCCACAACATGGTGCTACCCTACAGAGTGCTGTTGAGGCTACTGTAGACCTTCATTGCAAATCTGTGTTTTAATCAATCATTTGGTGACGTGACTATATTTAGTATAGTTCTATCTAAATATTATTACTTTTTTTATTGTTTCACAATTTGTATTTGTATGAAATTCACTGACGATGGTCCTCCCCTTCCTCTGAGGAGCCTAAACTGCTGTACATTAGATGCATATTGGCTTGTAAAAACCTTTGTACCTGTCTCAGCTAAAGTGGGGTGGGAATACTCAGTAGGGTCTCTACTAACCAGATAGCACTTCTTTCCCCACCCCCTCCAGTGTGTGCTGGAATGCTTAGCTAGCTACCTACTAACTTTAGATGCTTATTTTGTAAGGCAGATATCTACAAGATGAAGATGGAAGAAATGCAAGTGCACCAAAACCATCCCCATGGGTTTGCTGTAGGCTATTTTTGCCACATACCCCAAGCAAACCTGCAGAACACAAGTTACCCCCACTGCAAGAGCAGAGGAGCAAACTCCCCCCATGTCAGAAAGTACCCTGGGCCTCATTTATAGCCATTTCCTAAGTGTAACACTAAACATCTGCATGCACCATTTCTGAAAACACAAAAATATAGAGATTTATGAACTTGGAGCACGCCATACATATGCTTGTTTTTCCGGTCATGCTAGAAAGGATCAAGCTTTTGTCATATTAACGTCAAAAGTTCAAATGTTTAACATTTTAACCCTAACTTGTTTCCAAACCTTATCCTAACCTTATCTTAACCTGCTGCGTAGACTGTTACCCAGGGCCTCTGTTGGATAATGAACATAACACTGAAATACATCAGCTACTTTACATTTGTGTGTGTATAAATATGTATGGTATATTCGGTCAATAACAATTTCTTTATTCTGTATTCTATTGCTCAGTTACCACCTTCTGGAGTCCGTCTGACCTGCACAACCTGGTTAAGAGGGACAAGTGTAGCACATGGATGTTTGAAACTTCAGGAGGCTGGTCACGTGTGCTAGCAAGGCAGAAGTCCCAAGTTCACGCTAGGTACGGGCCGAATCGGGAGGAAGTGGTACTCAGTAAGCAAAGCAGCGCAATGTCCTTTACACAAACATGGATCCAGCACCAGCAGAAACCTGAGTTGTCTGTCCAGGTGTGTAAATCTGTGAGGCTCACAGCTAAATACACACACACACATACACACAGTATGCGTGTAGTAACAATCTGAAATGTGTTGTTTTTCCTCTCAGGCACAGACAGGAGTGCCTGCATCTGAACATTACACAGCTTCTGACAGAGCAAGGCGTAGACTCCAATCTCCTGATGCCTCAAAACCAGAGAATCCGCTCCCACCTGAGACGAACTACATGCCTCTGGAGGTGAGATCCTCAAACATAATCATAGTTAAAACGTACAGTTGAAGTTGGAAGTTTACATACACTTAGGTTGGAGTCATTAAAACTTGTTTTTCAACCACTCCACAAATTTGTTGTTAACAAACTATGGTTTTGGCAAGTCGGTTAGGACATCTACTTTGTGCATGACACACGTAATTTTTCCAACAATTGTTCACAGACAGATTATTTCACTTATAATTCACTGTATCACAATTCCAGTGGGTCAGAAGTTTACATACACTAAGTTGACTGTGCCTTTAAACAGCTTGGAAAATTCCAGAAAATCATGTCATGGCTTTAGAAGCTTCTGATAGGCTAATTGACATAATTTGAGTCAATTGGAGGTGTACCTGTGGATATATTCCACAGCTTACCTTCAAACTCAGTGCCTCTTTGCTTGACATCATGGGAAAATCAAAAGAAATCAGCCAAGACCTCAGAAAAAAAATTGAAGACCTCCACAAGTCTGGTTCATCCTTGGGAGCAATTTCCAAACGCCTGAGGGTACCACGTTCATCTGTACAAACAATAGTATGCAAGTATAAACACCATGGGACCACGCAGCCGTCATACTGCTCAGGAAGAGACGAGTTCTGTCTCCTAGAGATGAACGTACTTGGTGCGAAAAGTGCAAATCAATCCCAGAACAACAGCAAAGGACCTTGTGATGATGCTGGAGGAAACAGGTACAAAGTATCTATATCCACAGTAAAACGCGTCCTATATTGACATAACCTGAAAGGCCTCTCAGCAAGGAAGAAGCCACTGCTCCAAAACCGGCATAAAAAAAGCCAGACTATGGTTTGCAAATGCACATGGGGACAAAGATCGTACTTTTTGGAGAAATGTCCTTAGGTCTGATGAAACAAAAAAATAACTGTTTGGCTGTAATGACCATTGTTATTTTTGGAGGAAAAAGGAAGATGCTTGCAAGCTGAAGAACACCATCCCAACTGTGAAGCGCGGGTGTGCAGCATCATGTTGTGGGGGTACTTTGCTGCAGGAGGGACTGGTGCACTTCACAAAATAGATGGCATCATGAGGCAGGAAAATGATGTGGATATATTGAAGCAACATCTCAATACATCAGTCAGGAAGTTAAAACTTGGTCGCAAGCGGGTCTTCCAAATGGACAAAGTTGTGGCAAAATGGCTTAAGGACAACAAGGTCATGGTACTGGAGTGGCCATCACAAAGCCCTTACCTCAATCCTATAGAATATTTGTGGGCAGAACTGAAAAAGCGTGTGCGAGCAAGGAGGACTACAAACCTGACTCAGTTACACCAGCTCTGTCAGGAGGAATGGGCCAAAATACACTCAACTTATTGTGCGAAGCTTGTGGAAGGCAACTTGAAATGTTTGACACAAGATAAACAATTTAAAGGCAATGTTACCAAATACTAATTGAGTGTATGTAAACTTCTGACCCACTGGGAATGTGATGAAAGAAATAAAAGCTGAAATTAATCATTCTCTTTACTATTATTCTGATATTTCACATTCTTAAAATAAAGTGGTGATCCTAACTGACCTAAGACAGGGAATTTTTACTAGGACTAAATGTTGTGAAAAACTGAGTTAAAATGTATTTGGCTAAGGTGTATGTAAACTTCCGACTTCAACTGTTCATCTTCCTCTAATAAAACACTTACAATGTGGTCCTTTTTTGACTCACTCTTATTTCTTGGTTTTTACTCCCAGCTGTTTGAGAGTGAGGAGTTTGACTGTCACACTCCTCAAGACTGGCTTGCTCTAAGCTATGTGAAAGAATTAACTGATCGCAAACCCACACCTGTCAAAGCTCTGCTGACCTCCACTGACAAGATACCACCAAGTCGGTGCTTTGAGAACAGCTCTTAATTTAAACCGGTTGTTTACAGAGGAATGTCCCAAATATAAATTATGGTAACCTAAAGGTTGTGTTTGTTGTAATGAACAATGTGCCAGATCATTCTTCAGAAAATAGAACATTGTTTGAGACAGTTCTCTCATCATCTCTGGTTCTGTAGAGGACACAAATAGCCCCAACCTGGAATACAGTTGGCAGTTTGTTGATGTTCTTGACTACAACCAGGAGAAAGGGCTTTATCTGGTCCAGAAGGCTGACAGGAATGGCAGAGTAAGGGATGCCAAGTGAAAGCCAGTCCTTAACAGAGGACAGAGAACTAAAGGCATTTCATAATTTACTACCACTTCTAGTGTGTCAATGCAAATCAAATCAAATGTATTTATATAGCCCTTCGTACATCAGCTGATATCTCAAAGTGCTGTACAGAAACCCAGCCTAAAACCCCAAACAGCAAGCAATGCAGGTGTAGAAGCATGCAGTGTGTTGTTGTCCAGCATACAACATACACAAAGTCTCACTCTTGCCCAGCTCTGCAGAGAGAACACAGAGGCCCTGCTTGTGACGTGATGAGGTTGGACCCAGGTGTAGAGAAGAGACCAGACAAGGAATCAGTGGTTAAGGATAAACATAATACTCTACTAAGAAACGGTAGCTGCAGGATCACAGAAGGTCAGCGAGGTGAACAGGGAGGTGACCAAGAACCCGATGGTCACTCTGACAGAGCTCTAGAGTTCCTCTGTGGCAATGGGAGAACCTTCCAGAAGGACAACCATCTCTGCAGCATTCCACCAATCAGGCCTTTATGGTGGAGTGGCCAGACGGAATCCACTCCTCAGTAAAAGGCACATGACAGGCGGCTTGGAGTATGCCAAAATTGTATTTATTTTATTTTATTTCACCTTTATTTTTAACCAGTTAGGCAAGTTGAGAACAAGTTCTCATTTACAATTGCGACCTGGCCAAGATAAAGCAAAGCAGTTCGACACATACAACGACACAGAGTTACACATGGAGTAAAACAAACATACAGTCAATAATACAGTAGAAACAAGTCTATATACGATGTGAGCAAATGATGAGATAAGGGAGTTAAAGGCAAAAAAAAAGGCCTTGGTGGCAAAGTAAATACAATATAAGCAAGTAAAACACTGGAATGGTAGATTTGCAGTGGAAGAATGTGCAAAATAGAAATAAAAATAATGGGGTGCAAAGGAGCAAAATAAAAAGGCACCTACAGTCTCTCAGACTATGAGAAACAAGATTCTGTGGTCTGATGAAAGCAAGATTGAACTCTTTGGCCTGAATGCCAAGCATCATGTCTGGAGGAAACCTGGCACCATCCCTACGGTGAAGCATTATGGTGGCAGCATCATGCTGTGGGGATGTTTTTCAGAGGCAGGGACTGGGAGAATAGTCAGGATCGATGGAAAGATGAACGGAGCAAAGTATAGAGAGATCCTTGATGAAAACCTGCACCAGAGCGCTCAGGACCTCAGACTGGGGCAAAGGTTCACCATCCAACAGGACAGAAGCCCTAAGCACACAGCCAAGACAACGCAGGAGTGGCTTTAGGACAAGTCTTTGAATGTCCTTGAGTGGCCCAGCCAGAACTCAGACTTGAACCCGAACTAACATCTCCGGAGAGACCTGAAAATAGCTGTGCAGCAACGCTCCCCATCCAACCTGACAGAGCTTGAGAGGATCTGCAGAGAGGAATGGGAGAAACTCCCCAAATACAGGTGTGCCAAGCTTGAAGCGTCATACCCAAGAAGACTCAATGCCGTAATCGCTGCCCAAGGTGTGTCTTGACTGTCCTGATCAGGTCAGGTTGCAGGAGACCACAACCCTACAGATTATCTCTCAACCCCAACAGAGGAGGAGAGATCTGGGGTCTGAAGATGTGGGGGTTTAATGACCCCTCACGCCCATGGTAAATCTTAGGCCACAGACAAATTCCTTTTGTCCTGTTACTATGGAGAACCAGCATCAGAACATTAAACATGAAATAAAGGGACTTTGGAACAATGGTTTCCGTCAGCCACAATGGTGGTCATGACGATAGATGGAATATGAAAATGTATGTCATCCTTGTTTTGTCATTAAAGGTTAATAGATGACGTTATTACGAAAACATTGTAACGTCAACAGTTTACCTAGTATATGTCTGATGTTTATACATTGTACGTTGTATGGAAAATGTCCAAATCAAAGAGAATATTTTGGTAAAGATGAAATGTGAAGTTAGTTGTCTAAAATTGGATTTGAGTAAAATCTAGACCTTGCTCTTAACTTGGTACACCCAGAGAATTTCCCTAAAGGCGGTTACGCCCACTTCTGATCCGAGGGTATAAAACCTGTGAGTGAAGAATTTACAGATAAGACTAAGTATATCTCACTGGTCACCCCCAAAGCCAATTCCTCCTTTGGTCGCCTTTCCTTCCAGTTCTCTGCTGCCACTGACTGGAACGAACTGCAAAAATCACTGAAGCTGGAGATTCCCATCTCCCTCACTAGCTTTTAGAACCAGCTGTCAGAGCAGCTCACAGACACGTGTACATAGCCCATCTGTATACAGCCCATCTATCTACCTCATTCCCATACTGTATTTATTTATTTTGCTCCTTTTGCACCACAGTATCTCTACTTGCACATCCATCTTTTGCACATCTACCATTCCAGTGTTTAATTGCCATATTGTAATTACTTCGCCACCATGGCCTATTTATTGCCTTAACTCCCTTATTTGACCTTATTTGCACTCACTGTATATAGACTTTGTTTTCTTTTTTGACTGTATGTTTTGTTCATTCTATGTGTAACTCTGTGTTGTTGTATGTGTCGAACTGCTATGCTTTATCTTGTCCAGGTCGCAGTTGCAAATGAGAACTTGTTCTCAACTAGCTTACCTGGTTAAATAAAGGTGAAAAAAAAAAGTGACCCAAGCTGCAGCCGAGGTCTAAAAAGTCAACGAACCCAAACGCAACACAAGTTTGAAGACAAAGAAATATTTTTCTACCCAAGCTACAGATGAGTAGCTGTGTCTAAGCGGGTGAATTCAAGTCGAACCACCTAGCCTCCACTCCCCATCGAATCATGGTATCTACACTGTTTCATTCCTACGCTGTGAGCTCTGAGCTACAGAGCTGTCTGTCTTCAGAAGAGCCCTTCCAGAGCAAGGGCGAGAGAACAGACTCCTAAGCCAAAAGGACACTGACATCATGAGGACAACCAAAGAGTTGCGCCGGAGAAGTGCGTCATTGAGCAGCCTGAACGGTCCACGCGGAGAATCCACGGAGACCTTCCCCACGTAATTACATCATTATATCCTGCAGTTTGGGGCAAGGCTAGGGTTAGAATAAGCATAGCTGACAAATTCACCCAAATGTATATTTCTCTCGTGTACTTTCTCTTTTTCTCTCTCTTTTAAATCCACATTTTGGGTAACACGCGCCATAGTGTGTTGGCCCGTTATACTAAGTTCTAATCAATAGCCTAGAATGTGTTTTTGTGTATGTATATCTTTTATCATCATTTTAGCTTTCTAGTAAATAAATACTCAACTAAGATTGGTGTGGTACGAACTCATTGGTGAGACCCGGGTCCGTGCAGATTCCCAGATTATGCGACATTCAGAACGAGACTGTAGAGGTAACTGATTAATTAGCGGCTGTTGTAAAATTGATATTCTGATATTCTTTGAGTTAATTTAGGAAATAGAAACTCAATAAAACAACTTTTCCCATGGTGCCCCAGGTTAATGAGTTAATAATTGCTTGATTCAGTTATTCACGCAATTAGAAAACTTTAATCATTCGATGAGCAACAGTCGTCACATTAACTTATACAACGTCACGGCAGGTGCTTCAACAAAGTACTGAGTAAAGGGTCTGAATACTTATGTAAATGTGACATTTCAGTTTTTCACATTTTAAATTATCAAACATTTGTAAAAACCTGTTCTTGCTTTGTCATTATAGGGTATTGTGTGTAGATTGATGAGGACTTTTAAAATCCATTTTAGAATAAATCTGTAACGTAACAAAATGTGAAAAAAGTCAAGGGGTCTGAATACTTCTGAAGGCACTGTATATCCAACGCCCTGGTACACTCTTAATAACCTGCTCCCAATTGCATTGTGTTGGCCCTGTGTGTCCCTCCCAGACACGGTGGAGTAGAGGTTCATCAGCAGTGACTTCTTCAACTTAAGCCTGTACAGCAAAGCGTGCCGCTCTCTGTTTGAGAAGCGCAAGCTCATGTTTGTCTTCCTGCTGTGCACTTGATGAACAAAAACAAGAGCGACATGGTCAGAGGAGGAACTGATGGTGTTTGGTCTGTATTGTTGTGTTTACAGTGTATCTATGCTCATACTCTGTCTGTGTCCCACCCTGCCAGTCTGAGTGGCGAAATGTGCTGGCAGGGGAAGGGCCCTAGCAGCAACTGGCCAACCCTGCAGTGAGCAATCATACATTTCTCATAGACACAATTAGGGTTGTCACGGTACCAGTATTGCGATACCCGATTTTCCATGGCAAAAATGAAAACACCAAGCAGACTAAACTTTATGGTCCTCTTAGAACTTGCTTTATGGAAAAGAAACAAATATAAATCTTAGTGACAAGATAATGACTGTTTCCTCTGGAAATTTAGTCTGCTTCATGATTTGTTTCCTTGCCACTATACTTCTGAGTATCGTGACACTGGTATCGTGACAACCCTAGACAACACATTCCAGTTTGCTGTGTGTCAATAGATGATGCACATAGCTGACTGTGTGTGCGTGTGCGTGTGCGTGTGTGTGTGTTGAGAGCAGGTCCCAGGGGAATGAATACCCAACTGAACTCTTTCCAGAAGCTGTTGATCCCGCGCTGCCTGAGGGCTGGTCACATGACTCACAACCTGCAGGTCTTTGTGTCTGCTCAGCTGGGTCAGCGCTTTATAAAGCCACAGGTGCTGTACCAGCACTGTTTCACGTTTGCCTTTCCGGACAGTGACGATATCGAAGTTGCATTTTCCTCATTGCCACTGTCAATGCCATCTAAGGTTAATATTTGGTTTGGCCTGTATCCATCTCAGTGTAAACACTTTTCTACCAGGTTTATTCTAAAGCCATTTGGTTTAAATATTTACAATCACTGCAGAGCTCATCAGATTTTCTTTCTCCAATGTAGCTCACCTCATTGTTTATTTGATGTTTCTCAAACACCCTTCTGTACTGTACCTCTCTCCTTCCTCCTTCCTCCCTCCCTACCTTCCCTCTTTCCTTCCTTCCATCTCTCCCTCAGGCTTCAGATATGTCTGCCTCTCCCCTGGTACTGACCTAGCCTCTGACCTCTTAAATTTGCTGACGTCATGAAGTTCTACAAGATGAGTGCCATCTCCCTGGGCCAGGGGCAGGTCAGCCGGGCCTGGGGAATGCCTGGGAAAACTCACTATTCACACCCAAGGGACAGCCCACTATGAATCAGTCCTCCCAATGATAACTCTCATTTGTCATGCTAAGAATAGCTTAGTCTCCCCACCTCAGTGTGAATTACCAGTCTATTTCTAGCCAGAGGACTACTCTGTTCCCTGTATCCCCTACCAAAGAAATGCTACGTTCACCATCACTAAGAGTGCAAGCCAGTCTGGGAAATAACTGAGAAAGAGCTAGGCCCAGGCTCAAGGTCATGAGGTTTGAACTTAAGCCTGGAGATCTCTATTGTATTTACCTGTCCATGTTGGTATCATCTTGAGACCGCTGTGTAACTGGTCCTGTGTGTTGTGGTTGTGCGTCAGGGTCCCAGGGCTGAGGTCATGATACACAGTGCCATGGAGAGAGGCAAGTGGTTCTTCTTCCAGAATTGCCACCTGGCACCCAGCTGGTTGCCCTTCGTGGAGAAACTGATTGACAACATTGACCCAGATAAGGTGGGCTCACCTAGAAGAACACACACACACGCAAAGCTGAATATATTCAGCACCAGTCAAAAGTTTGGACACACCTACTCATTCAAGTGTTTGTATTTATTTTATTTTGACATTGAAGTAGTCACCTGGATGCATTTCAATTAACAGGTGTGTCTTCTTAAAAGTTCTGTAACGTTCGTCTGAAGAAGTAGGCCAAGGTGCAGCGTGGTAAGTGTTCATGATCTTTAATACTCAGAACACCAAACAAAAACAACAAAAGGAATAACGAACGTCACATTCTGCCAGCTTCACAGAGCTAACAAAAAACAAGATCCCACAACATAGGTGGGAAAATAGGCTACCTAAGTATGATTCCCAATCAGAGACAACGATAGACAGCTGCTTGGCAACCGCACTCAGACAAAACCAAAGAAATACAAAACATAGAATGCCCACCCCACATCACACCATGAAGGTCAGTCAATACGGAAACTTTGAAAGTTTCTTCAAGTGCAGTCGCCAAAACCATCAAGTGCTGTGATGAAACTGGCTCTCATGAGGACCGCCACAGGAATGAAAGACCCAGAGTTGCCTCTGCTGTAGAGGATAAGTTCATTAGAGTTACCAGCCTCAGAAATTGCAGCCCAAATAAATGCTTCACAGAGTTCAAGTAAAAGACACATCTCAACATCAACTGTTCAGAGGAGACTTTGTGAATCAGGCCTTCATGGTCGAATTGCTGCAAACAAACCACTACTAAAGGACACCAAAAAGAAGAAGAGACTTGCTTGTGCCAAAAAACACGAGCAATGGACATTAGACTGGTGTAAATTTGTCCTTTGGTCTGGAGTCCAAATTCTTTGTGAGACGCGGTGTGGGTGAACAGATGCACGGAGGAGGAGGTGTCATGGTGTGGGGTGCTTTGCTGATGACACTGTCTGTGATTTATTTAGAATTCAAGACACACTTAACCAGCATGTGTACCACAGCATTCTGCAGCAATACGCCAGCCCATCTGGTTTGGGCTTAGTGGGACTATCATTTGTTTTTCAACAGGACAATGACCCAACACACCTCCGGGCTGTGTAAGGGCTATTTTACCAAGAAGGGGAGTGAGGGAGTGCTGCATGAGATGACCTGGCCTCCACAATCACCTGACCCCCACAATCCCCTGACCTCAACCAAATTGAGATGGTTTTGGATGAGTCGGACCGTGGAGCAAAGGAAAAGCCTCCAACAAGTGCTCAGCATATGTGGGAACTCCTTCAGGACTGTTGGAAAAGCATTTCAGGTGAAGTTGGTTGAGAGAATGCCAAGAGTGTGTAAAGCTGTCATGAAGGCAAAGGGTGGCTATTTGAAGAATTGTAATTGTAAAATATATTTTGATTTGTTTAACACTTTTTTGGTTACTACATGATTCCATATGTGTTATTTCATAGTTATGATGTCTCACTATTATTCCACAATGTAGAAAATAGTAAAAAATAAAGAAAAACTCTTGAATGAGTAGCTGTTGTAAAACTTTTGACCGGTAGTGTATTTCATGGAAAGAACAGGTGCTCATAATGTTTTCTACACTCAGTAAAGCAAGATGTAAAAACCTTTGTCACTCTTAAACCTGCCAACTCCTCTTCAGGTACACCAGGATTTTCTGGGGGGCTCACCAGCCTCCCCAGCAGCACATTCCCAGTGTCTATCCTCCAGAATGACTATAAGATGACCATAGAGCCTCCCAGAGGCATCAAGGCTAACCTGTTGAAGACCTCCCTGAGCCTGAATGATGACTTCATCACTACCTGCACCAAGGTCTGGCTCCTCCCACTTCCATACTATACTGTGCATTGTATTGTGTAATTCAAGTGGAAAACATCATATCCAGACACCTCACCTAACACTGTCCCCTGCTCCTCCTCTTCTCTCCTATCCAGGCTGTAGAGCTTAAGTCATTAAGCTCTGCAGCCTGGATAGGAGATGGCATTAAGTCATGCCATTGAGCTCATCCCAGATGAGTTCATTGACGGTGACCTGTGCATCTATATCAGCCAGCTCAAGATGTTCCTGTAGGAGTACCAGGACAAGGTGTTGAAGTCTCTCTCTCGCTCTCGCTCTCTTTTCTTCCCACTTTTCCTTTGGTATTTCTCTTTTCATCTCACCTCTCCTTCTTTCTCTTTTGTCTACTCTCATGTCCTACCCTTTTATCTCTGGTCCTTTTGTGCTATTCTCCACTGTCCACTATTTATACACTTCTCTCCTGTCTACAGTTCTGTAACTTATCTCTCTTCTCTCCCTGTAACGCTTTACACATCCTTGTCCTCTGTCTGACATACACTGCACATATTCCAAATTGGTTCCTATTGTCATTGAAATGTCATTCTTATGACATACATTTGAACTATCAGCTGAAACAAATACCTCTAGCAAGAGTATGCATTTTTCTATGGTTCAGAGACTCCTTATTTTATGCTGTGTGTGTGTGTGTGTGTGTGTGTGTGTGTGTGTGTGTGTGTGTGTGTGTGTGTGTGTGTGTGTGTGTGTGTGTGTGTCCTCTCTCACTGAAATTCTACTCCAGCAAGAAACCGGTTTTGAACTTGTCTTACTTATATTTGATGCTTACAGTGCCTTGCGAAAGTATTCGGCCCCCTTGAACTTTGCGACCTTTTGCCACATTTCAGGCTTCAACATAAAGATATAAAACTGTATTTTTTTGTGAAGAATCAACAACAAGTGAGACACAATCATGAAGTGGAACGACATTTATTGGATATTTCAAACTTTTTTAACAAATCAAAAACTGAAAAATTGGCCGTGCAAAATTATTCAGCCCCCTTAAGTTAATACTTTGTAGCGCCACCTTTTGCTGCGATTACAGCTGTAAGTCGCTTGGGGTATGTCTCTATCAGTTTTGCACATCGAGAGACTGAAATTTTTTCCCATTCCTCCTTGCAAAACAGCTCGAGCTCAGTGAGGTTGGATGGAGAGCATTTGTGAACAGCAGTTTTCAGTTCTTTCCACAGATTCTCGATTGGATTCAGGTCTGGACTTTGACTTGGCCATTCTAACACCTGGATATGTTTATTTTTGAACCATTCCATTGTAGATTTTGCTTTATGTTTTGGATCATTGTCTTGTTGGAAGACAAATCTCCGTCCCAGTCTCAGGTCTTTTGCAGACTCCATCAGGTTTTCTTCCAGAATGGTCCTGTATTTGGCTCCATCTTCCCATCAATTTTAACCATCTTCCCTGTCCCTGCTGAAGAAAAGCAGGCCCAAACCATGATGCTGCCACCACCATGTTTGACAGTGGGGATGGTGTGTTCGGGGTGATGAGCTGTGTTGCTTTTACGCCAAACATAACATTTTGCATTGTTGACAAAAAGTTCAATTTTGGTTTCATCTGACCAGAGCACCTTCTTCCACATGTTTGGTGTGTCTCCCAGGTGGCTTGTGGCAAACTTTAAACAACACTTTTTATGGATATCTTTAAGAAATGGCTTTCTTCTTGCCACTCTTCCATAAAGGCCAGATTTGTGCAAAATACGACTGATTGTTGTCCTATGGACAGAGTCTCCCACCTCAGCTGTAGATCTCTGCAGTTCATCCAGAGTGATCATGGGCCTCTTGGCTGCATCTCTGATCAGTCTTCTCCTTGTATGAGCTGAAAGTTTAGAGGGACGGCCAGGTCTTGGTAGATTTGCAGTGGTCTGATACTCCTTCCATTTCAATATTATCGCTTGCACAGTGCTCCTTGGGATGTTTAAAGCTTGGGAAATCTTTTTGTATCCAAATCCGGCTTTAAACTTCTTCACAACAGTATCTCGGACCTGCTTGGTGTGTTCCTTGTTCTTCATGATGCTCTCTGCGCTTTTAACGAACCTCTGAGACTATCACAGTGCAGGTGCATTTATACGGAGACTTGATTACACACAGGTGGATTGTATTTATCATCATTAGTCATTTAGGTCAACATTGGATCATTCAGAGATCCTCACTGAACTTCTGGAGAGAGTTTGCTGCACTGAAAGTAAAGGGGCTGAATAATTTTGCACGCCCAATTTTTCAGTTTTTGATTTGTTAAAAAAGTTTGAAATATCCAATAAATGTCGTTCCACTTCATGATTGTGTCCCACTTGTTGTTGATTCTTCACAAAAAAATACAGTTTTATATCTTTATGTTTGAAGCCTGAAATGTGGCAAAAGGTCGCAAAGTTCAAGGGGGCCGAATACTTTCGCAAGGCACTGTATATAGCTCTTACTGTAGTCTGTTTTAGATGTTATACTTTGCAAAGACCAACAGATTTGAGTTGAAGCTTAACAGAGAACATTTGTTACATTCTTCTTGTTAACAAAAGCTCATAGGAAATGCTCAGGATGCCATTCTGTTGACATGCTAACATACCTTATTAACTAATCAGTTCGGTACATATCCCAAAACAAGGTCACGGCCCCACCAGCCCGCCACGGGGGGATGGGGATTTTGAGTTATTGTGTGTTGTAAGTTTGAATTAATTAAGGCTGGGCTAGTAATGCATCTTGTTTGTCCCCTATCAGTTTTCAGGATGTGATGACTAAGTACCCAGTCCTGTATGAGGAGTCCATGAACACAGTCCTAATCCAGGAGGTCATCAGGTAACCTAGCCCTGTCATTAATCACTGCTGAAGTCCCTAACGTCTTGTCAGTGCCACATCTTCTTCTCCCACCATTAACCTCAAGCCAGTTCCAGTTACCATCCTAATCCTCCGTATCAGAGAGCTCTTCTATAGTTATATTATATTTTTTCTCATGATAGCTGTAGTGAAATGTGTTGTTTTACGGGGTCAGACATAGTAGTACGGCACCCCTGGAACAAATTGGAGTTAAGTGCCTTACTCAAGGGCACATTTTTGCTTTTCGGCTCGGTTATTCAAACGAGTGACCTTTCGGTTACTGGCCCATATTCACCATTCTCCTTAGTATCTCTCTCTAATTCTCATCCATCCACCCTTCACTCTCTCAGGTATAACCCGGTTGTTAGCGGTCGTGTCCCAGAGCCTCAGTGATATAGTGAAGGCTCGAAAGTGCTTAGTGGCGAGGTCATCAGAACTGCCGCTTATGGCCAACAGCTTGTTCGTCAAAAAGTACTTGACATGTGGCAGGCCAAGGTACTCACAGGAACGCATACACTACATGACCAGAATATGTGGACACGTGCTCGTCGAATATCTCTTTACAAAATCATGGGCATTAATATAGAGTCGGTCCCCCCTTTGCTTCTATAACAGCCTCCACTCTTCTGGCAAGGCTTTCACTGCGGGGGACTATCTTCCATTCAGCCACAAGAGCATTAGTAAGGTCGGGCATTGATATTGGGCGATTAGGCCTGGCTCGCAGTCGGCATTCCAATTCATCCCAAGGGTGTTCGATGGGTTTGAGGTCAGGGCTCTATGCAGGCCAGTCAAGTTCTTCCACACCGATCTCAACAAACTATTTCTGCATGGATCTCACTTTGTGCACAGGGGCATTGTCATGCTGAAACAGGAAAGGGCCTTCCCCAAACTGTTGCCACAAAGTTGGAAGCACAGAATCATCTAGAACAGGGGTACTCAAGTACTATTTGAGAAGGTCCGGTCACACAAATGTCTGAGGTGGCAAAGGTCCGGATGGATAATGTCATTTATCGACGTAATAACAAACCACGCAGCTCACAACCCATGCGACCCCAAACTGTTCACACCCCTCTTGTTGGCGGATATTTTTTGCTGTTTTAAAGCTAATTTCCTTCAATTCTATGCATTCTTCCATGTCTTGTGTGTGTTTATATGATACAAGGGGTCGAAGCCCGAAACATGTCAAATTGCAGGTCTTAGGGTATCATCGCCGAAGTCGATGCCTCTCCTTGTTCGGGCGGTGTTCGGCGGTCGACGTCGCCGGTCTTCTAGCCATCGCCGATCCATTTTTCATTTTCCATTTATTTTGTCTCGTTTTACCACACACCTGGCTCTCATTTCCCTCATTATGTGTTGTGTATTTAACCCTCTGTTTCCCCCATGACTTTGTGTGGTATTGTTTATCTGTTTTTATATATGCGCACGTTAGGCTGGTTGCGCTGGGTTATGTTCAACCCGTATTTGTATTTGGTGTTCGTTTGTGCCATGTGCTTTTGGTTCGCCAAATTAAAGGCTCCGTTTTGCTACCAAATATCTGCTCTCCTGTGCCTGACTTCCAACAGCCCTTCACACATACCTTGACATAGGGTCCTGTGGTCTAGAATGTAATTGTATGCTGTATCTTTAAGATTTCCTTTCACTAGAACTAAGGGTCCTAGCCCGAACCATGAAAAACAGCCCCAGACCATTATTCCTCCTCCACCAAACTTTACAGTTGGCACTATGCATTCAGGCAGGTAGCGTTCTCCTGGCATCCGCCAAACCCAGATTCATCCATTGGACTGCCAGATGGTGAAGCATGATACGTCACTCCAGCCCACACTTGGCACACTTGACACTTGACAATTGGTTGGCCAGGGAAACCCATTTCCTGAAGCTCCATATGAACACTTCTTGTGCTGTCGTTGCTATCAGAGTCAGTTTGGAACTCGGTAGTGAGTGTTGCAACCAAGGACAGACGATTGTTACGTGCTTTGTGCTTCAGCACTTGGCGGTCCCATTCGGTGAGCTTGTGAGCTGATGAAGACAGCTTGTCTATCGAAATGTAGGATATTAGGTTATTCAATTATTGCATCTGAGCTCCTATAGAGCTCTCCTTTTCCTTTTCAAGTCTTCTACTCCGCTAGCCGACACATCACCTAAACAGGTATGCGTTTCTTTCACCTCCAGATTAGCTTGTGTGGCCTACCACTTTGCTACTGAGCCGTTGTTGCTCCTAGACATTTCCACTTCACAATAACAGCACTTGCAATTCAGCAGGGCAGAAATTTGGCGAACTGGCGAGGCCTGACGGTGTCACGTTGAAAGTCACTGAGCTCTTCAGTAAGGCCATTCTACTGCCAGTGTTTGTACATGGAGATTGCATGGCTGTGTGCTTGATTTTATACACCTTCCAGCAATGGGTGTGGCTGAAATAGCTGAATCCACTAATTTGAATGGGTGTATAAACTTTTGGTCATGTACTTTTGGTCATGTAGTGTAAATAGAGGGATGGATATCCTTGAAAACTGAAGCAGGCATCGCTTGCTTAGCTAACACTGGCAGTCATTTTAAACACGTAATCTAACATATACAGTAATCTGACATCTGTGGATAGTATGTATTGCATAGAAACCATCCTACTTGTTGTTAGTCTTCAGGGGAAACATTTTGATTTGATTCCATTCAACTCAACCCTACCCTGACTACCAGTTATTTGTCAACTGTACTGCTCCTTTAAAAGACAGCCGCTAGAGAAATATGACTTGAGTAGAGGGTAATGTTTCCGTAAGCTCCTCAGTCAGAAGCCGGTGTGAATGTAACGAAAGGACGTTGGAAAGTGACGAGGCCAGTTGAACCGAAGTCATTCTACTATAGCCTACTCAGATGTGGACATGTTTTAGTGAAACAAATATTACACTGTGGATATACAGGATTATTGAATTGAACTTGAATATAATAATTTAAGTTATAGAAAACTTTTAGTTTCAAACTTTTTTAATAGTGGGACTATTGTTTTAAACATCCCAAGGCACACAGGAACTGGCCAAGAGAAAGTGACTACCGAATGCGCGCCCTTTTCAGGGTCTGGGAGTCATTTCTGCTTGGCGTAAATTACGGACAAGCGCGTCATTTCACTTGCGAATCATATTAGCCTATTGAGGTCGTTTTTTTCATCCTGGAGGACCACTCACAGAGACACAGCATCTGTGGGACCATGCTACAAAATGGTATTGGTAAGGAGAAATCTTCGGAACTGCCGAAGGCTGAGCCAGAACCAGACTTCCCATCAGAACCTTCAACCCAGCCAGCCCCCATTGACAGCGCAGTGCGTACGGCACAGGACACGGATTCCACGCACTTCCCCTTGCCGGAGTTCCCCAAATTGGAGATAAAGCGTAACGCGGTGACAGACGATTATAAGATATCTAGTCAGGTCCTTGGGTTTGGGATCAATGGGAAGGTTCTGGAATGCACAAATAAGAAGACGGGGGAGAAGTGCGCACTGAAGGTAATATCACCTACCAATGGAAATAGGCTGTTGCTCACTCGGAGTGTGAGTCCTGATTCCATTTGGTCGTATTGGGATCTTGCATATTCCCTAGTGAAGATCAAATCAACTAGAAAAACTAACTTAGGAACTTTGATCGGAGTTTCTTATCAGATTTATCTCTGCCTATACACTTAGAAAAAATATGATGTCTATAAAAGGGTTATTCGACTGTCTCCATATGAGAACCCTTTAAATAACACTTGTTGTTTCATGGCAGAAGCCTTTTTGGGTTATACATGGCACCCAAAACGGTTATACCTGGAACTAAAACAGGTTCACCTAGGGGACAGCTGAAAACCATTGGAACCATGTTTTCTAACAGTATACAAACCCATTCACCATTTGCCAAGTACTAGCATGACATTGTAAATAAGTATTCTATTGAGGAAAAGCAAGGAAAAGCCATGGTGGTGTTATAACACGGTAATTAACATGGGCAACTAGTGTATACCGGTATCCATGTGTGTGTAATGCATATTCTATGTGTGTACGTGATGGCTGGCAGGGGTATCACCAGAGGTTCATAACATTCAGGGCTCAACTCATAGTGGATACGCTATGGGTTGGAATTATAGCCCACCAACTTTACAGTGGCACTCACTCATCTTTGTATTTATATTGCGAAAGACCTTTTGGCTACTGCCTACTGTTCATTGACAGCCACATCGACAGCCACATCTCAACAATCAGCTGAGTTCCGACTGTAGCCTAGGCTGTAAAGAAGCTACTGATCCTATGTGGCTAAATTATGCTCTCTGGTGTAGTATTTTCAATGATTTAATTCATTTCTATACAGACAACAGTAGGCTAATTATATAATTTGGCAAATGTATTTCAATTTATTTGCAGCACTTCCAGCACCCCTTCCATGTACTGTGCTCTCCCCAAGGCCATATAATCAACACTTCTTATTATTAATTCAACGGATTGTAGTCAGTAACCCCATATGAGGTTATTGCATAGTTAGGCCTACTGTTACAGTAATATATCAGCCAGTAGCCTGTAGAATAATTCCATTAAGTCAATGAACAAGTGTTTCGATCTAATCACGTATTTTCTCATGGTTACCCAATTTAGTTAACATTTCCCAACCTAATTGTAATCTAATATCCAAACTGAGATTCGGTGAAAACAAAAAGACAATGTACCATGCTTGGCTTAAAGCAGCGCGCTGGTGTTACATTTATTATAGGCAAACAAGTGGTGTCGTGATATATTTTGCAAAAAAATTTAAATGATTATTACATACTATTTTCTGATTTAAAGTTGGTAGACTATGTCGGCCGATTATATAATATAATTTTAGAATATAGGCCTACATACAATGCCTCATCCAAATTGCACGATTGCAAATGCCTACACATAGGCCTAGTGGCTCAAAGAAAATGTTCTATTTTTTTCATCCTAAAACAAAAAATGAGGCCTACCTTATTATAAATTAGGCCATCATCATTGTCAATCGTGAATGCAAATTATTAACGTTTTACTGGATCAGCATCTAGTCATTTGCATGCCAACAACCTGCATGACAATAATTTGATCCCAATCCCTTTGGGAATATGCATTTTGATCTTGTTAAATTATTTAAGTAGCCTAACTAATGTTTAATCAAATGTTAGAGCAGATGGAGTTAAACAGAGCCACCTGTATTTTGTTTCAATCAAAGCATATTTAGCCTATGGCGCACGCTGTTGATTTTTTTTTTTTTTTTTTTTTTACATTTCATTACAATCATCCTAAATTGTCATAAGAAATGACGTGGTGTTTTTGGTCTAACAGTAGCCTAACATCATATATGCTATTATATTCACTCCTTTATCAAGAGAACGAATTAATCATTAATTGATTGTGTGAGACACAGCACCATACTGAAAAGTGGCGAAGCATCGCTCCGCTGCCCAACAGCATCACTATACCGCTGATTATAAAGTGTGGATGACTTCAGGAGTTTCAAGTAACCACAGCTCTATGAACTAAGCGGCATATTCAGTTGATAATTTTGTTTTACACCATCCCAGCAGCTCTACATATTCGGGGATGACCCAAAATCATTCGGGGCTAAAGCTAAAGCCCCGAAAGCCAGGTCGGGGATGTCCCTGCTGGCTGGCTGGCTGTGTCATTGACCTTCAACTAGCCTATCAGTTAAAGGATAATTCCACCGAAAAACGTTATTTTGGTATTTGTTTCATTAGTCCATTGTCGAGATTGTCTCAAAATGTTTTTCATGTTAGCAATCAAGTTTTCAAGATATATAACTTCCAAAATATAGAAATACAGCCAACATAATACATTTAGTTTAGTTACACAGTACCAGTCAAAAGTTTGGACACACCTATTAATCAAGGGTTTTTTGTTATTTTTACACTATTTTCTACATTGTAGAATAATAGTGAAGACATCAGTACTATGAAATAACACATGGAATCATGTAGCAACCAAAACAGTGTTAAACAAATCCAAATATATTTTATAATTTAGATTATTCAAAGTAGCCACCCTTTGCCTTGATGACAGCTTTGCACACTCTTGGCATTCTCTCAACCACCTTCATGGGGAATGCTTTTCCAACAGTCCTGAAGGAGTTCCCACATATGCTGAGCACTAGCTGGAGGCTTTTCCTTTGCTCCGCGGTCCAACTCATCCCAAACCCAACTCATCTCAATTAGGTTGAGGTCGGGTGATTGTGGAGGCCAGGTCATCTGATGCAGCAATCCATGACTCTCCTTCTTGGTCAAATAGCCCTTACACAGCCTGGAGGTGTGTTGGGTCAATGTCCTGTTGAAAAACAAATGATAGTCCCACTAAGTGCAAACCCACTAAGTGTCACCAGCAAAGCACCCCCACACCATCACACCTCCTCCTCCATGCTTCACAGTGGGAACCACACATGTGGAGATCATCCGTTCACCTACTCTGTGTCTCACAAAGACACAGCGGTTGGAACCAAAATCTCACATTTGGACTCATTAGACCAAAGGACAGATTTCCACCGGTCTAATGTCCATTGCTCATGTTTCTTTGCCCAAGGACGTCTCTTTGCAGCAATTCAGCCATGAAGGCCTGATTCACGCAATCTCCTCTGAACACTTGTGGTTGAGATGTGTCTGTTACTTGAACTCTGTGAAGCATTTATTTGGGCTGCAATTTCGGAGGCTGGTAACTCTAATGAACTTATCCGCTGCAGCAGAGAAAGCTGTGGGTCTTCCTTTCCTGTGGCGGTCCTCATGAGAGCCAGTTTCATCATAGCGCTTGATGGGTTTTGCGACTGCACTTGAAGAAATTGTCCGTATTGACTGACCTTCATGTCTTAAAGTAATGATGGACTGTGGTTTCTCTTTGCTTATTTGAGCTGTTCTTGCCATACTATGGACTTGGTCTTTAACCAAATAGGGCTGTCTTCTGTATAACACCTCTGCCTTGTCACAACTGATTGGCTCAAAGAAGGAAAGAAATTCCACAAATGAACTTTTAACAAGGCACACCTGTTCATTGAAATGCATTCCAGGTGACTACATCATGAAGCTGGTTGAGAGAATGCCAAGAGTGTGCAAAGCTGTCATCAAAGCAAAGGGTGGCTACTTTTGAAGAATCTCAAATATAAAATATATATTGAATTGTTTAACACTTTGTTGGTTACTACATGATCCCATATGTGTTATTTCATAGTTATGATGTCTTCACTATTATTCTACAATGTAGAAAATAGTAAAATTAAAGAAAAACCTTTGAATGAGTAGCTGTCCAAACTTTTGACTGGTACTGTATATCTTGAAAACTTGATTGCTGACATGGAAAACATTTTAGGACTGTATCAACAATGGACGTATGAAACAAATACCAAAAGACAGTTTTTTGGTGGAGTTTTCCTTTAAGGTGCTGACTCTGCTCCTGGGGTTGGGTTCCTGGAAGACAGGCAGGGGGGGATCATGGGATAGGCTGAGGCTCAGAACAAATGTGTTACTCTGGTTTTGATTTACACGTGTGCAGTGGTTGGAACCAAAATTATTTTCCAATCGTTTAATTCTGAACAGAACCATTATTTTTTTAGTGTCGTTCCACTGTTCCAACCAGCAAAATAAAGTTCGGAACCGGTTCGAACAAAAAAAAGTCATGGTTTATATCACTCCTTTCTGTTCCTTTTTAAACCTTTGAAATATATATTATTTTTTACATTTAGTTTGACATTAAATTACTTCACCAATGGATAGAGCAGCTTGCTATGGTGCGGGCAAGCTATGCACATGCATTGGGCAGTGGGCACCTTGTTGTTATGACATGCATTATCTGAATTAGGCCCACAGAATTATACCTACGGAGGAGCAGCTTCTATGAAAGAACTTTGAATGTCTTTGAACTTCAGAGAGTTGGTTTAACTAACATTGGACCAGAGATAGCCCTTGATCATGAATCTCTGTTCCATTACATTACACATAATGCCGCCTCGAGTTTTCAAGAGCTAGACCAGCTAGCTAGCTAACAAGCTTGTGTGTGCAGAGTGGCATCAGAATTCAAATAAAAACATGTCTTACCTTTTAGTAACACAGAAGGGTAGTTAATACCGTAATAACCATAGTATCCTTAATTAGCTTTGAAAAAGTTAATCCATTGTTCTCTAATGAAAAATCTCTCTCCCTAATTTCTGAATCACGATTGTAACGTCTGTAGCTACAACAGACTATGCATGCTTCGGCGGGAGGGGGAGAGGCAGGCACTCTACACACACACTGGAAAGATGATCAGCTGTCAGGCAAACACTGGAATACGTTTTTGTGTGAGGGCTTTGCATACTGTAGGTGCTTTGTTTAGTTTTTTGTGGAACTCGGGAAAAAAATGCCCAGAACGTTAAATAACGTTATTGACCAGTTCCCATGCTTTTAAAATAATGGTTCTGGTCCGGAACAGTATAGATCACTTTTGTTCTCAGTTCTGGTTCTGGTTCTGTTCCTTGAAAAATGTCATCGTTTTTGGTTCTGTTCTCTGCTACAGAGGCAGCGGTTTACTGCCTACAGCAGGGGTACTCAAATACTATTTGAAAAGGGCTGGTCAGAGACATTTCCTCGTGGCAAAGGTCCAGATGGATAATGTTATTTATCGGCGTAGTGTTAAACCCCCACCTGCGCAACCCTTTCAATCCCAAACTGTTCACATCCCTCTTGTTGGCAGAGAAAGAAAATACAGTTTCTAAGCTAATTTCCTACACTTTTGCCATGGAAGGAAGGGAAAATGTAGCAGTTTTAAAGCTCTTTTCTGGCAATTCTACACATTTTCTATGTTTTATGGGTGTTCATATGATACCAGGAGTTGAATTCCGACTGAATTAATTTTTGTTTTTAATAGTCTGGACCTGTGGTCGCTATTGGCCCTGTTCTGGGTCCGGATCCTCCTTTTTACATATGGCTGTCCTACAGTAATCCAGCCGGATCAGAATCTCCTAACCAGGAGCATATAGTCAGTCACACACAAAGGACAAGAGGGGGCTGTGGGTCAGGATAAAAAGATTGGATACAGTACAGAATCGGAGAAGAGAGCGATAGGAGAAGGGAAGGGAGCAGGTCATTTTACAGGGGATGGCAGAAAAAAGAGTAATATGTGTCTGGAATTGTCCTGAATTCAAATCTATGTTGTCATTCACATTCAATTATTAGAGGTTATTTAAACTTACAGTTTTTCAATTTAAATGACTATAAAAAATTATTGCAACCAATAGAATGTCATATATATATATATATATATATATATATATGCAATAATTTTTAGGCTATACTCAGACTCTTAGAGCTTGCAGCTTGACAAGTCTAAGACGAGAGAACCCTGATCGCTGTAATTGAATCAGATTAAAAGGATGGCTTCTCTTCAGGTCTAGTAGAGTGGATTAAAACTATACCCATCCATTACCCCATATACATATATGGGGGATACAACCATCCCAGCTCTGCAGATTTTGCTGCGAAGAGACAGAATCATTAGATCATTTGTTTTGGTATTGTTCATATGTAGCTTGTTTTTGGTAACAGGTTCAGGAATGGCTGAGGAATTGCACCATTTACCTGGAGCTAACTCTGCAGACAGCACTGCTGGGTGATTTTGAAAATCATAGTCAATCGATCAATAATATAATAATACTCTTGGCAAAAAATGTTATCTTTAATTTACAATCTGTAGAAACTATTAGAATAGAAAGGTTCAGAACCTTTGTGAAACATCACAGCACAGTTGAAAAATATATGGCAAATAGAAATCAAACTGAATGGTCACCAGAGATGGGAGGGGTTGTGTGTAGCTGAAGGATGAGACTAAAAACAAACAAAAGATAACTATTGTAAAATATACCGTGTCCCTAAAATGTATATAGTATGTATAAGCTGGAAGTAGAAGCCTAAGTGTTGTTGTCCATTAGTTTACTCCAGTTAGGGGTGGGGTGGTAGAGTTAGGGGAAAATAATAAAGGAAAATCAATTTTAAAAATATATAAATTATATATATATATTTACAAAAAAATATATGGGGGATTGGAAATGATGCAGACAATTACATTGATGGAAGCCACAATCCAATATTAAATCTGATCTACCCTCCAAATAAATGTTTTTACAATAATTATTATTATTAGAGGTTATTTTCAGTGTTTGGGACAACATACAGCAGAGTGCAATCAGTCAGGAAAACACCATTTGGCAAACGGATGCTGTGGATAATTAGGGTACAAGTACTGACGGATGCTGTGGATAAGTAATGAGCATTTTAAATTGGAGGACTGAAAGTTGGCCTGCTGACTGACATTGTCTGGTATAGTTGCCTATTACAGGTAAGAAGCTGTGTTATGCATTTTAATTGCAATCACAACTGGGTGTCTCACCAGGTGCCTGATCATAACTCCCACTGTCAGAGAGGACCCAGAGCAGGTCACAGCAAAGATTATCTATTATATTGACAAGATGGTCGACTGACCGCTCTACTAATGGAAATACATGTCCGCAAAGGCGAAAGACAGGCTGGAGGAGGCGAGATCAGGTGGGAATGTCCTAGCTAGCCATTGATCTTTTGTAGAAAACATATCAATATACTCATAGAAAATGTAAGCATTATGAAACTTCTGTTTGCTCAAATAAGCCTCACCTATCAAAATAGCAATTCACTTTTATCTTTACCAAATGAACACTCTCTCATTGCCCCCATACAAAAACTCTTCACTTGGTCTGCTTAACCCTATAATTGTTAAGCAGACCAAGTCTGCTTAATCTGTAAGGACATATTTTGAGCGGAGTCGACCCTCTCGCTTCGCCTAGTCCTCTCTGGTCACAGTGACCAGGAACTACCCATGGAGCCACAGGGCAAAGCTGTCCTACAAGGGCTCTCACTCAGATCCAATTTATGAGCTTGGAGAATGTGACCAATGGAAAGCATTTCAATATTGACTGCAGGGAATGGACACCACCCACTGTATGCCAAATAAAATACAAAGTGTGAAATGTGGATTGGAAAATATTCTGTCAGGGGTGTGGTGGTGTTTCAGAGTTTGCTTTTGTGTTTTTGTGATCGTACAGAAGCCAGCCTCTGTTTGTATAAGCCTGGGTGAGCCTTGTGCATAAAGTATAAAATTGACACATTTACGACTCGATTTGTCCTTTGTTTTTAACCACAAGACAAACAGCCATAGACAGAACGAGTCATAGGGATGAACAGCTGTCCAGCTCCATCACTTTATAATTAAGTCCACTCCTAAGCGCTAAGGGTAATGGATGGGTATAGTTTTAATCCACTCTACTAGACCTGAAGAGAAGCCATCCTTTTAATCTGATTCAATTACAGCGATCAGGGTTCTCTCGTCTTAGACTTGTCAAGCTGCAAGCTCTAAGAGTCTGAGTATAGCCTAAAAAGACCCAGTGTTCTTCCATGAAGGAAATCCTGAGATTCCATTCACTGTATGTTCCATTAGAACCTTTATTTGGCTGGGGAATGTTTCATTCTGGAACTCTAATTCACTCTCTTCATAGCCAAGCTCTTCTTCTTTCAAAGAGTTTTTTGATTAATCTCGTTTCATGGATTTGCATCTATGTAGTTTTAGCTTCCTCGGCTTCTGTTTATGTTTGTGGTTGTTGTTATTATATTATAAACCACTGGCATGGCTTATACAACTTTTTGGCATGGTTGGCAGGATTGTGGTCCATCTGTGCTTCCGTTGAGGCCCACTTAAAATACTATGGTTTCGTTTCACATGAAAGTGATTTGAGAGACTGTAGTGGCAGTCAGCAGGTAGCCTAGTGGTTAATATCATTGGCCAGTAACCGAAGAGTTGCTGGTTCGAATCCCTGTGCCGGCTAGGTGAAAAATCTGTCAATATGTGTCTGGCTAAAAATGTACCGTGTAGCAGAGTTAGACTGACCTCTGAGCCCAGCCTTAGAAAAGTTGGTTATGAGAATTGAACCAGTTAATCAGTCAGAGAAGAATGGTGTGATGATAAGCTTTATAGTAAAAACATGTTCTGTTCAGGTTAATATATATTTCAGGATTATACCTGGCTACCTACCACAAATCGGTATTAGTACAATGTCTGCCTGTGTAGCCTATATGTAAATACTATAGATTTAGCTACATTTAGTTTCAAGTGGAATCTTATTATCTATTGATCATCAGATAAGGTTCCTAACCTAATATCAGTAGTATCTCTTAACGTTCTCTCCAGTTTCATCTGTTCTTCCATAACTACTCATTATGTATTCTGCACTCTCACGCCTATCTCTCAGCTCTATTTACTCAATTTTATGACCTCCGCTTTGTTGGCTGGAAACAATTATAAAGGGAAAGGTAGGGTAAACAAGCTCTGTTACTGAGACACACACATCAATATCCAGACTGCCCTCAACCTTGAACAGTCTCTAAACGTCCTCATTTGCAGCAGCGTGTAAAGCTATTGATGCTGCATGTGCCAGTGTGCGTGAGAAGGTCTATGGAGCTATATGAAGGAAAATACGACATTTCCTCTGTGGCTACCAGGACACAATGCTATGTTAGAAATGGGCTGAGAAGGATCTGATTGGTTTTGAGGAAGATGGGGGGGACTGTTGATTTTCTCACCGATGTGGTTGCTATATGGATTGGCTGCATTCAAAGGTTCAGAGTTTCTGCTTAATGTAAAAAAAACATGTTGTCTGTAGCAGAGTTAACCTACTAACCTGAACCCTGGAAAGTCTGTTATGAGAATATGTGTGTGTGTGTGTGTGTGTGTGTGTGTGTGTGTGTGTGTGTGTGTGTGTGTGTGTGTGTGTGTGTGTGTGTGTGTGTGTGTGTGTGTGTGTGTGTGTGTGTGTGTGTGTGTGTGTGTGTGTGTGTGTGTGTGTGTGTGTGTGTGTCTATGTGTTTGCCCACATTGAATTTCTCAGAATTTCTCCCCTATGTGGAAGCTAGATGGATTGCAACAGTACTAGGCTGCATTCAAAGCAAGTCTTCCGCCTCCACCACATCCCATTTCCCTGTAACATGGCGGAGACTCATGCTTGAGCCTTTTACTTTCGGCAGTGGTGTAAAGTACTTAAGTAAAAATACTTTAAAGTATTAAGTTGTTTTTTGGGGGGTATCAATACTTTACTTCACTACTTATATTTTTTGGCAACTTCTTCTTTTACTTCACTACATTCCTAAAGAAAATAACATACTTTTTACTCCATATATTTTCCCTGACACCCAAAAGTACTCGTTACATTTTGAACGCTTAGCAGGACAGGAAAATGGTTCAATTCACACACTTCTCAAGAGAACATCACTGGTCATTCCTACTTCCTCTGATCTGGCAGACTCACTAAACACAAATGCTTGGTTTGTAAATGATGTCTAAGTGTTGGAGTGTGCCCCTGGCTATCCATACATTTAAAAAACAAGAAAAGGTGCCGTCTGGTTTGCTTAATTTAAGGAATTTGAAATTGTTTATACTTTTACATTTACTTTTGATACTTATATTCAATATTTTGTATATTCAGACTTTTTCTCAAGTAGTATTTTACTGGGTAACTTTCACTTTTACTTGAGTCATTTTCTATAAAGGTACAGTATAATTATTTTTATTCAAGGATGATTGGGTACTTTTTCCACCACTGACAAGCTTCAAAGAGCTGTAAAAAATCAAAATTGCTGTGAAAAGCTATTTAGATGTAACAATGATTTCCTACACTATTCAGTGCAGAAACTGAATGAACAGTATAGAATTCTATCAAGCAGGAAATGACCGAGAGATTTCTACATTGGCCCCTTGCCCTGGTTTCCACCAGATATCACAGCCGCAAAGTCAAAACAGCTATCCCATTTTGACAACAGAAGCCGACCCAGCGGTAGAAATCAAGAGGTGAATATCACACATCAACACATCATTCCACTATTACTGTAGATATATTATGGACATTTTCTGAAATGACAGAAATGTAAAAAAAGATACATATATATTCTCAAAAAATCCCATTTGTAGCACCTTAAATCCCCTTTGTTCCTGGAGGAACTTAGGGCTTGTACTAAAGTTTTCCAACGTTTCCAGTTGTGCCTACATTACATTTACATTTGAATCATTTAGCAGACGCTCTTATCCACTGTCCAGGAAATGAAGCGCATGGGGCCCTAAGCTATCTGTATCTTCATATGAGAACCCATAAAACACAATAAAGTAGCCAAGACTCTTTCTCACAGATACTGGACAGAAATGAAGACCACTCTTTTATAGTGACCCTGGGAACTGTGGGTTGTGAGATTAAGTTTAAACACACATCAGTTAAAGAGGCTAACGGAAGTCCTTCGCTTCACTTCCACTTTCACCACACATCCATCCTTCCTCTTTAGAGAAAGACTGTCACTATAGGCATAGATATAAGAAAATACACTCACACACTAATTCATGCCAAAGAAAAGACAACTAAGCACATGTGTACGATAAACACACACATAAATACACACTCATTCACAATATAAACACTCAAAGATGAAGAATCCCTCATTTTGTGTGAAGTTGATATGAAACCTAGTTCCTATGGTAACATTGTAAGTCTTAAAAAAGGGTTTATGATTGTTCAGGTTGAAGTTTCACCTGTGTCTTTTAATTAGCTGCTCATTACAGCATGTGCCTTGGCCACTCATAAGCCATTCTGTTTGGAAGGATGATGCAACGAGGATACGATGAGAGCAAGCCAAATCCAAACTTTTGCATACTTTCCCTGTGTTCAAGAAACTATCTCATTCATTGTTAAGTGAGGGAGTCAGGTTCTCCGGTTATGACTTCTATAATCGAATGAGACCACAAAAGTCTGTTTATTGCCAGTCATTCTGGAACCACAACTTTCTCGATGAAACTCCTTCTCCAAGTGCAAGAGAAAGGTATGTACAGGAGCTTCCACATTTCTCTCACCATCCACGTTGTCATGAAATTGAAGCTGTAAAAAGTGAGGTAAAGCGTGTGTAAGGTTGTGGCAAAAGGATGAGTGGTGGCCAGACTGCCTGTGTTGTGTTCTGTTCTCAGCTGCAGCTCTGTGACTGGGCCGGCATGGTATCCAGCAGGAGCCCACTCTGTAACTGTCAGCACCCAAAAATACCCTCTGATGGAATGGAAGACGGGTGCTATGTCAAGGCCTGCCAGCTATCTACTGTGTGTGTGTTCGTGTGTGTGTGTGTGTGTGTGTGTGTGTGTGTGTGTGTGTGTGTGTGTGTGTGTGTGTGTGTGTGTGTGTGTGTGTGTGTGTGTGTGAAATGACTTAACAGGCCCACTGTGGTAGAGAACTGAAAGAGGGAAAAGATAACATTGAAGTCCTGTTACGGACAGGTCAGGCAGATCAGGGGAGTTGTTAAGTGTCATCATGATTAATACTTTGACATTTAAATGGATCAGGTTCGGCTGCGCGGCCAACCAGCCTCTTTTGTCATGATTGATCAATTCCCTTCAGGACAGAACGAGTGCCTGGTTGGAATGCCAATTGTTTCGCTTAAATTAAGTAATTCAATCTCACTCTCTGCCCTTCCCATACTCCACTCCTTCCCCACACTTCACTCCAACACAGATCCTCTATGACAGTCCCAAGGCGAGGCAGGAGGTTGAGCTTCACTGGCGGGTGTCGGGGGGGCCTTACATCGTTGGTATTCTCAGTCTGTACGAGAACATGCATCATGGGAAGAAGTGCCTGCTCATCATCATGGAATGGTAGGATCTTGTCCTGTCAGCTCTTTGACCACATTACCCAGAATCCTCTGCTATGTGGGAATACATGTCCCATTTATCTGTCTTCAGCAGCTAGCCATAAACTATTGACATAGTGCCAATCCCTCATAGCTTCTCTCTGATACCATTAGGCTTGATGGAAAGGTCAGTCACTTGGCCTTGGTATGTCTATGCAGGCCAAGTATGTGGGCAGGCCTGGGCCACAGCTGGGGCTCCACCTGTGCCTCACAGATCACCACAGGTTCTCCTCAGTACTCAGAGATGACACAGACGCTCTTGATATACTGTAGTATTCTCTCGTAGTCATGTTTTAAGGAAATAAAGAACACATGGTTGGAGCAGTGAGAATGCATTAACTCAAGTGTGTATGTGGAATTTTTAGATACTGACATTGATTTCCAATGAGCTACATTTCTAAAGAAATGGGAGTATAGTGTACTGGCAAGTCATAGACAGTGAGTGTGATGATTCAGAGCTGGGGGTGTATGTGACATGTGTTGCTCCCTGTAAAGTAATCTGTCTTTGTGGTCAGCTCTTTCCTGTCTCAGAGAGGTTGAGAGGAGGGCAGCTACGCTCCGCTAAGCTCAGCTAGTTTAATGAAGGAGAATATTCTATAACTGAGTTTGACTTGGATCAATCTCTCTTACTCACTTCCTCCTTACTCTCTCGCTCACTCTCTCTATCTCTCACATGCATACACACACGCACACTCAAAAGAGCATATAAACAATTCTTTCCACATAACAGAAGGTGATTCACTGTGTTTTTCAAAAGACAAAGATCATTGAGGAGGATAGAGGAGTCCCCAGTCTGTATGGATGTTTATGTGTATAATGACAAAATGGAAAGACAGAGGGGCAGATGAAGTGCTTGTGCATAGCAGACTGTTCTGTTCCCAGTCTAATGTTATCCCACGAAACATCAACCTCATCTAAATGGTTCCTGTTTTCACTATTGTTTTAGGGCTTTTTATTCAAGTAACAGAGTTCATCTTTTTGAAAAATGTCTAATTTGGGAGAGTTATAGGCAGTGTTGTGTTTCGAATGATAACTCCATGACAGCATCTCAATGTTAACTCAATGTATGTGTTTCTCTTGTTCCAGTATGCAAGGGGGAGAACTGTTCAGCCGGATCCAGGCCAGAGGAGACCAAGCTTTCACTGAGAGAGGTGAAGGGGCACAGAGTGGAGGGGGCCAAGGAAAAAGGATTGAGTCTGTTTCTGGGAATGGACATACTATACTGTATATGTGTAATGTTACTGACAGTGTTGTCCTGAGACTGTGTAACTCTGCTCTCATCTAGAGGGCTCAGAGATCATGCGGGATATTGGCACGGCCATCGAGTTTCTCCACAACATGAACATCGCACACAGAGACATCAAGGTGAGCAATGTGACACTGACACACAGATAAAGATAACAGCAGCAGATAATGACAGAGTTGCCATACATTTAGTAATAATATGCGTACAGTTAATGACAGATACGGTTCACTTCCCTCCCTCAGCCTGAGAACCTGCTGTACACTCATCAGAAGAGCAACGGTACTCTCAAACTGACAGACTTTGGCTTCGCTAAGGAGACCACTCTACACAACCTCCTGCAGACCCCGTGCTACACCCCTTACTATGTGGGTAAGTTCCCAGCTAACATATTTGATTCCTTGGAAGTTGTGGGAACGTACATCTTTGGTTTTCCATTGGTTCTGGGAATGAAACCATATGTTTTTTTAAACGTTTAGGAGAACGGAAGTGAATATTTCACCTGTTCTGGGAACGTTCATTTTTTTTAGGTTGCAAGGAAGTTCTGAGAACATCTGTATGATGCAAAAAACATCATACATGCCAGATTACTGTATTTTGAAAGTTACATATCTTGAAAACTTCATTTGCTGACATACAATACATTTGGGACAATATCAACAATGCACAAATGAAACAAATAACAAAATATAGTTTTTGGGTAGAGTTTTCCTTTAATGTTCTTTGTAATATTTGAGAACATTCCCAATGTCAAACCAATTGGAGAACATTCCTAAATGTTACCAACATTTAAATTCAATTTGACCATGATTGAACTTTTAGGAAACGTTCTGTTAAATTAATTAAATACCAAGAAAATAATGTAATGTTGTCAAGTTCCTTAAATGTGTGTAGAATGTTCCAAAGCCAAGCAACTGTCCTGCACCATTCCCAGAATGTTGTGGGAAGGTTGTATGCAAAGTGAACATAGAACAACCACACTCTCACCAAGCTCTAAGAAACATATGGTTCTCAGAACGTCATGTGCGAGCTGGGTGACAATACTAAACTACTGTAGGAATATGTGTAACAATCAGATTTACAGAGCCTTCGGAAAGCATTAAGACCTCTTGACTTTTTCAACATTTTGTTATATTACAGCCTTGTTCTAAACTTGATTAAATAAAAAATGTTACTCAGCAATCTACACACAATACCCCATAATGACAAAGCGAAAAAATGTTTTTAGAAATACCTTATCTACATAAGTATTCAGACTGTTTGCTATAAGACTCGAAATTGAGCTCAGGTGCATCCTGTTTCCATTAATCATCCATGAGATGTTTCTACAACTTGGAGTCCACCTGTGGTAAATTCTATTGATTGGACATGATTTTGAAAGGCACACACTATATAAGGTCCCATGATTGACAGTGCATGTCAGAGCAAAAACCAAGCCATGAGGTCAAAGGAATTGTCCGTAGAGCTCCGAGACAGGATTGTGTCGAAGCACTGATCTGGGCAAGGGTACCAAAACATTTCCCAGCATTGAAGGTCCCCAAGACCACAGTGGCCTCCATCATTCTTAAATGGAAGAAATTTGGAACCACCAAGACTCTTCCTAGATCTGGTCGCCCGGCCAAACTGAGCAATCGGGGGAGACGGGCCTTGGTCATCGAAGTAAACAAGAACACGATGGTCACTCTGACAGAGCTCCAGAGTTCCTCTGTGGAACCTTCCAGATGGACAACCACCTCTGCAGCACTCCACAAATCAGGCCTTTATGGTAGAGTGGCCAGACGGAAACCACTCCTCAGTAAAGGACTCTCAGACCATGAGAAACAAGATTCTCTGGTCTGATGAAACCAAGATTGAACACTTTGGCCTGAATGCCAAGAGTCACGTCTGGAGGAAACCTGACACCATCCCTATGGTGTAGCATGGTGTTGGCAGCCTCATGCTGTGGGGATGTTTTTCAGTGGCAGGGACTGGGAGACTAGTCAGGATCGAGGCAAAGATGAACGGAGCAAACTACAAAGAGATCCTTGATGGAAATCTGCTCCAGAGCGCTCAGGACCTCAGACTGGGGTGAAGGTTCACCTTCCAACAGGACAACGACCCTAAGTACACAGCCAAGACAATGAGTGACTTCGGGACAAGTCTCTGAATGTCCTTGAGGGGCCCAGCCAGAGCCCGGACTCGAACCCGATTGAACATCTCTGTAGAGACCTGAAAATAGCTGTGCAGCAACACTCCCCATCCAACCTGACAGAGCTTGAGAGGATCTGTAGAGAAGAATGGGAGAAACTCCCCAAATACAGGTGTGCCAAGCTTGTAGCATCATAACCAAGAAGACTTCAGGCTGTAATCGCTGCCAAAGGTGCTTCGACACAGGCAGGGATCAGTAATCCAGATAGGTGGGTCAAAGGTACAGGATGGCAGTCAGGGTCAGGGCAGGTAGAAAAGGTCAAAACCGGGAAAACTAGAAAACAGGAACAATCAAGAGACAGGAACAGAGGGAAAACACTGGTAGGCTTGACGAAAGAAAACAAACTGGCAACAAACAAACAGAGAACACAGGTATAAATACACAGGGGATAATGAGGAAGATGGGCGACACCTGGAGGGAGGTGGAGACAATCACAAAGACAGGTGAAACAGATCAGGGTGTGACAGTAACGTAACAAAATGTGAAAAAGTCAAGGGGTCTGAATACCTTCCGAATGCACTGTCCGTCACTATATTCTGCTTATAATATTGGACAAGTAATTGTATTTTCCATCTGTCTGTTTTTCTGTTTATAAGCTCCTGAGGTTTTGGGCCCGGAGAAATATGACAAGTCATGTGACATGTGGTCTCTGGGCGTCATCATGTATATCCTGTGAGTAGTGTGTGTGTGTGTGTGCATATACAGTGCATGCATACTATATAATCGTTTGATGGTCAGTGCAACCTAATAACTATAAACATCTACGCATTTGTCTTCTGTTTAGGCTGTGTGGTTTCCCACCGTTCTACTCTAACACGGGCCAGGCCATCTCTCCAGGGATGAAACGGAGGATCAGGATGGGCCAGTACGAGTTCCCCAAACCTGAGTGGGCTGAGGTGTCAGAGGAAGGTGAGACTGGGTTGGGTCATCCTTCCACTAGACAATGGTTCCCCAATTGATGGCCTGCGGGTGTTTTTATTTGGCCCCCCCCAAGTTTTCTAATGATGCATTTTCTTTGTTGGACATAAAATACGGTAAAAATACCAGAAAATCAAAGTTATTTTAATTTTGGAAATCTTTTCCCAAGTATTCCTGGGCATAATAGAGAGATGTGGTTGTATTCAAATGTAAGCAAGGTTTGATATTATTATGCTTTAGTCAAATATGTTATCTGTTTGGGCTTCTTGCGGTCAATTTGCAATCTGCAAATTATTTGTAATTATGTTCCGGCCCCCCGACCATCCACTCAAGAACAAAATTGGTCTGCGGGGGAATCTAGTTGATGATCCCTGCACTAGACTATTAGCCCTGGCTTTTGTTTATTTGTTAGTATAGCTCTGCATTCCCTCCAATGTCGTCACTCCCAGAAATCCCTTTCATTCAGACAAACATAAGCAAACTTCTAAATAGTCAATTTTATAGCATAACACTCATCCACAAGCACACCCAAACATAGACAAGGCACATAAACTCAGATTAGCAGCTCTTAAATGCCAGGGATAGTATGGCTAAATCTCTGAATTCACACTGGTAGGACTTCCTGCTCATGTGGACCAACTGGTGCCTTATTCCAAAACAACGCCTTGGCTGGGGCCTGGTGTGTGTCTGTGTGTGTTTTGACCTCTATCCTCTTATTGATTTCTCTCAGCCAAACAGTTGATCCATCAGCTGCTAAAGACAGACCCCAACGACAGAATGACCATCACACAGTTTATGAACCACCCCTGGATCAATGTGAGTGTGTGTGTGTGTGTGTGTGTGTGTGTGTGTGTGTGTGTGTGTGTGTGTGTGTGTGTGTGTGTGTGTGTGTGTGTGTGTGTGTGTGTGTGTGCATTTACAGTGCATGCACACTATATATTCGTGTCTGTGTTTTGTCATTGCAGCAGTCCATGGTTGTTCCCTCCACACCGCTACACACCACACGGGTCCTGACTGAGGACAGAGAGATGTGGGACGACGTGAAGGTCAGAATCAGACTAACACTGACACCTCTGGTCATCCAGGAACTTCCCAGGATCAACAGCATCATAGAATGTATAGACTTTACATCCAGACAATATTTGAAATACAGTTGAAACAATGAAAATTACACGTTTTCCCACGTAGATATCTCAAAATGTGAGTGGAGCTTCAGTGCTTTTGTGGTGTGAAAATATGGAAATGGAATTGCTCCCAGACCAGATGACTCTGGAGTGGTTGACCTTCCACAAGGGGGAGGCAAACATCAGAGTCTGATCTGAAGCCATTTTTAGAAACAGAGGGCTTATTGCCTCCTCTCATATTTATTATGCTGTAGGCTATATTCAGAGCAGAGCTTTATCTTCTGTCTATCTATCTATCTATCTATCATTAAATAAACCCGCCCTCACTTTGATTCTTCTTCTCTCTCTCTTCTCTATTTCCGGCCCTCCTTTTCTCTCTAACCCTTTCCTCTCTGTGTGCTGTAGGAGGAGATGACCAGTGCTCTGGCCACCATGCGTGTGGACTACGACCAGGTGAAGATCAAAGACCTGGACACCTCCAGCAACTCACTGCTCAACAAGAGACGCAAGAAGGCCGCTGCCAGGGGCAAATTGGGAGGCAGCGTCTGCAACAGCCAGTGAAAGACTGGAGGTGGGAGGGAAGCCATAGCCAGAACAGAAAGGGAAGCCCAGAAGACACACCTGGAACAGCTGGGAGGGGAAAAGGCTGTGGGAGGTCTGGGCAGAAACATGCAGAAGAGATTTATCAGGGGGAGTGTGTTCATACTTAAATCAACAGAGGGAGAAGAGGGGAGGCATAAAGGAGGGAGGGGGTACTGTTAGGAAACAGCAGGGAAATGTTATTTGGAGATTCTCAGCAATCAGTCGAATTGAAGGACACATGAAGTGATGACAATGTATGAAACACTTATCAGCCAAGATCAGCAGGCCTTCATACTGTAGGCCTTCCATAAGTTTTTAATTTGATTGTGTGTTAGTGTGTGTGTTATTTTGAAAGGTCATTCAGGATCTGCTCTTTATAAGTTCCTGTATGTTTGTTGTGTGTGTGCCTGTGTGTTTATGTGTGTTGTAACCAATGTTCCCTCTAAAAACGCTCAGCACTGAGCAAATTTCAGGTCTGCTGAACACAAACTTGAACGTTGTGAAAATTCTGTGCAACTTCCAGTGTGCGTTTACTGTGAACACTTGGGCTGTACCCGCTTTAATTTACAGTTAACAGTGGCCAAGTCATCTACTGTGGCTATTTGATCATAATGTAGGCCTACCAGAGTGGCCTGCCATCAAAAACAATGGAGAAAATGCATCCCATAACATTTTAACATGGAAATAGCTGTTCTATCATTCAGCCTGCAGTAGCAGCCAATGTGTGGTGTTCAATGTACGCCAACATTCCATGAGACTTTAGGGGGAAAAAACATACAGGGCCTGACATTAACCTGTTTATCCACTTGTTCTTCAGACAAGGAGGTGACTGAAAATTTTGTGTTGTTTGATGCAAGAAACTGCTTTACAAAATAAAATGCATTATTATTCCAATACCATTATTACAGAGAATCAGACAAATTATACTAACCTCTGCCTATTTGCTACTTAGCTTATTCAAACCCGTCTCAAAATACAACACTGCCCCTTTAAGACAACAAAAGCTCTTTACCTGACTCTCTTTTCAAAGATGTCTCGAAATGTACACGATTTGTGCTTTTGTAGGAAGTAAATACTCCCCTATTGCTTACTACAAAGTATCTATAACTGGGCTAATAACCGAGCTCAGAACCACTCATACTGTAAACACAGTCCAGTTCAAAGTAAATGGCACAGATCCATATATGGCAATGTTCTATTTGCATATAGGCCTACTGCAGCTCTGATTGGTTAAGCCTAACTGGTCTGTGTAGAGCAAGGGCTGGGTAGTACATGTCAATGCAATAGAATCCTACTCCGATGCATTCTGCCAACAAGAAAATCTCTTGCATAGTTAATTTTATTTTGATATGTTGTATTGAAAGTGGCTAATATTGCGTTGATTCGATCAAATTTGCCAAAGTAAAGGCAAAACATTGTGTTAACAGGGAAAACTCTAGAACAGTGGTCACCAACCTTTGAGTTAAAATCACTGAGTCAAAATGCAAGCAGAGATCTACCGCTTAGACTTTTTTACATTACTTAAAAAAACATAAGCCTATGCAACATTAACCAATTAAAAACAGTACTGTAGCAATGAGGTTTGTTCAGTAAGCTATAGGCCCAATATATTTTCATTGCATATAGGCTTTTCTTCAATTGCCCTGCCAATGCATTGTTGTTTGGGAATTCGAGGTAGGATACTGTATATGATCACACCGGTAACAGATCCGTTGTTGTATTACTTATGCGGCACAGCTGAGTGAGCATACATTTAAATAATTTGCTTTTATTTTATTGGGTCGATGGTACCTGAATCTATGGTCAGTCTCAGCGGAGGGAGAGAGCAGCATCCCTCCGCTCTCCCTTTCCTCCACTGACACGGACCAAAAAGGGAAACAGTCTTCCAGCTGATGGCGAAAACTCAAACCGCACCACATTATTTCTGCCTCATGTACAAATTCATGTTGTTCCTCCTATGAACAGAGAAAGTGAAATATTCCTCTATATTAAAAAAAAGCCTCAAGCCTCTAATAATAACAAAGCAAAAGTCCCCTCTCCTACCCACCCACCCACCCACTACTTATCTATTCTTAATACCACCTGGCGCACTAACCAAAATACAGGGGGTGGTCTGCCCAGGTCTTACCTAGTGTGCATAGACAGAGTACATACGACAGGTATATGTATGCCCGCAGGCCTCTTGCCTAAGCACTCCCAAGGTGCCTTCCCCTTCCCCCCTGGGAACAAAAACAGAATAATTACTAATGTAAAGTGAACAATTTCAATAATCAAAAACACAGTCAATTTGACATACATATATGTCTGCAGGACCGGCTACAAACTACTTCACAACAATTATACAGAAAACCACCGAAACACAGGACAAACCAAGAAGCTCTCTCTCCTAACAAATGATCACTGGCTTTTAAAGCTGCAGCAGGAGTTGGTAATTGCAGACAGCTGTATCCCCTGATGAGAGGGCGGGATCAGAGCTCCAATCTGCTGGGGCTGACCAATCAGCTGCTTGGGGGAATTCAGGAAGCCATTTCCTTAAATGCACACAGACATATGAACAAACAAACCCAAAACAACACAAACAAACCCAAAACACAGAAACTGGGGAACGTAACATCAAGCATATCAATACACTTTCCCACTCAATCATTACTGCTGCAGTGCTTGTTGTAGCGCTCAGTGGAAATAGGAAGAACACACATTTTATGGCTTATAAAAGTGTTGAATACAAAGAGTAAGAACTTCAACATGAACTCACTCATAAAAACAGCATATCTTTGCTCTATTCGTCTCTCTCTCATGGTTTTAAACGTTTTGAAATCTCACAGTATCAACTTTGTTGTAGCTTTCTTTTATGTCTGCTACGTTACTGCAGACATGGTAATCTGAGCCATCTGATTGGCCAGCGGTAGGCCTATAGTGCACTTGATTTGCTCTCTCGGCCAGCGGGAAGGCAGAGTTTGTACCTTCAGACAAATTAAATAGTTCAAAATGGCAACAGTTCGCCTACCCGCCACACAGGGTAGCTGAATCAGGTGCACTTGGCACCAACATCCCGGGATGAATAAAACAAATAGGAACACAAGGCTTTATCATTGGGTTTTTTACAGAAGTGTTTGGCGACCGACTTGGAATGTGATTGCGATCGACCGGTTGGTGACTAATGCTCTAGAAAGTTGAGTGAAGTTCAATCTCGTGCTTCTCGCTGTGGGCTGATATTCTTTCTGTGTGGCAGTCCTTAGGGAACTGAGCAGGAGTCTCGGGCCTACTGCGTGCCTGCACATATCACAGATCATACACCTTCTCAACATTTTGGTGTATGATATAAATTATGATGAGGAAACTAGACAGACCAACCATGGACTGTCTGAAACCAGCACATTCTGGTGGTGAATTTCTACCTGAGACTTATCTCAGGAAGAAACTTACCTCATGCTCAAACTTTTGTTTTTTACTTCCAAGGCACGGCTCCAGTGTCTCACTGGATCATGGCTTCAGCGAACCTGCTCTGACTTGGGGCCAAGTTCAGGCCACTGGTACTTTTCAGCCTGCATTTACATAAATGGGTTAACTCCTTCTATGGTTAACACCTGCTTCCTAAGCAACTGTCTTGATAATGGAGACTTTGATTCTGCTTGCTCCAAGTTTGATTATGCTTGCTCCACACACTGGTGTGAGGTAAGTCTCAGGTGGAAATGCCCCATAAGTTATCCGTGCTGTTTTATTACAACGTCTTAGTCCTTTATTCAGGGATTAAAACAACCTTTGAAAGACTTTGTCCTGTTAATTACTTAGGACTAAAATAGATGAATTCTAATGTACACAAACTCAGAGTCAGGGCAGTCTCACTAACACAGAATTGGCTCAAAGGCATCAAACGCAACTCCAATTGTCTGGCAAGTTTCCTCAAATAAGTCTTCTTCCCAACTAACCCGGATGTCATTAAATGCTGGCTAGGAATTATAGTTTAAAACGGGTACTTCTACAGGCTTGCCTGCACACTTTACTACAATGTCTGTTTTTTTCAAGGTCCTTCATGCAGACCAGGGTAATCTCTGGGTAATATTACCCTGATAGATACTGTAGAACAACAGTCACTGTCCTGTTTGTGAGATCAGGGCAGCCTTATGTAACCGGATGGTGGCTCAATGTTGTGATGTGGAAAGCTGACTTGTGTCAGCCTTGAGAAATGACTTCTTTGTTTTTGTTTGGGTTTAGTGGGTTTAGGACTACTTCAGTAGAGCCTAGAGCTTTCGGCGCCTCTCTACTCTATCTTTTTTGTTATGTTTATTTATTTTTATTTTAATGTACCCTTTATTTAAACTAGGCATCCATTTAAGGTCACTGAAAGGTGCTTGGGACTGTCTACAGATTTGATCAAAAGTGTATTTTTAGGTTATGGAGAGAATATAGTCTACTTGGTGTACCTGTCAACCAAGAAATAAGACATTGTCCTTTATTGATCTCCAAACTGTAAAACCAGAGTAATGATCATACCAAGGACATAACTGACTGTTCCTTGTGAACAAGGATTCTTAATGAAGCTTTGTGAGGTAGTTATAAATAGGAGAAATGGAGCTGTTATTTGGAACATAGCCATTTGACTCTCAGAGTTCTTCTCTGGAAGGTCATCCTTGTATGTTTAGAATATACCACAATAAAGCACCTTTCCCCTACTTCCAACTCACACGGTTGTTGCCCTCTGGTGTTTGGGGAATGGGATGGGAAAGTTAGTTGTTAAAATAGTTTTGGGCTTTACTGTTGTCAATATGGGATATCGGCCATGCTTATACGTGGCTCAAACAGATCATGACCTCACAACTGTTCTGTTCTAATGGATATTTTCACAGACAGATTCTCAGATATGGCTTTCTACACCAGAGGAATTAGGGCATAAAAGGAAGGTTCTGAGTGACAGTTCACAGATAGTATGCCACTTAATTTAGCCCTACTTCAAAGCCTGTGTTTTACCCTTTACATTTTGTTGGATGAAACAAAAATACTTTTTTTTTTAAAGAAAAAAAAAAGAGAGAAGATGTATTTTTCCTCTCTGAGAGTCATTTCCTCCTCAGGTGTGACATGGAGGTCTTTCAAAATCACTACTGCAAATGTACTCTGTCACAATGGATGATGAAACCTGGGACTTTCTCTTTCAAAACTGTTGTGGGTAAAAGATGGTGACTGGCATGATGACTATCAACTCCTTAACAACATGTGTGACCAGAATACCTTAGCCTAACTAACCCTAAACCAAACTCTTTTATAAAGCATTTGTTAGTTGTTATTTCACTTCAAAGCAGCTCCTCCACAACTCCCCCACAAACACTCTCTAGCATACTCAATACAGTCATGGCAGCAGATACATGAGAGCAGGAGGCTGGTATGGATGGTATTTATGGTGCCTCCAGCAGTAATTGGATTGGACACAGCGTGTTTAGCCAGCCCTGGACACAACATGCTGCCAGAGGCTAGAGTTTGGGAGGGGGTTAGAGGGGATACAGTATCTGGAACGGAGTAAGAGGGGGACCGATGAGGGGGAAAGGGGATGCTTATCACTATGGTCTTTAGGAAAGAATGTGGTGAGGAACAGGAGTCAAGCCATTCTCATGCACAGTGATCTTTATTTCTCTCTCTCTCTCTGTCTGTTGTTCTTTCATCTTCTAACTTTCTCCCTATCGGCCTTTTACTCTAGCTTTCTTTACCTCTCTGGCATTATGATGACCCCCTAATTTATCCACCCCTCTATCTTGTGCTCACATACCAGCCATAGACTAGGCATAAAATAATAAACGTAAATCCGGGGCACTGAAATTAGTATGGTATGTTACGTTTGGTGTGGTTACGTGAGACTAGGGCTGTCCCCGACTAAACATAATCTTGGTCGACCGAGAGTCGCCTGTTCTTTCAACCAATCTATTGGTCGAAATGTTAAAAGGTGTATTTTTCACTACAGTACATAGACACACCCTATGTATTTTAATAAAATCAACTGGCCTGTACTGTATATAGGCTAATTAGCTTGTTTTAGGCTTTAAACACACTGTGATTAATAGCATTATTATGACACACAAATGACTCAAGAGAGAGCCAGAGATCAACATAGCCTCATAGCCTAACCTGAAGAAAAAAACCTGTTCCCTATCCTCCCCCTTGCTGATGACCTTAGCTCCTCAAGTTGCTGGTAATAGTCTACACCACTGATCGGCAACCTTTTCAATTTGGAGTGTCAATTTATCTTACCATTTCTACCAATCTGCATGCCAGTTATGATTTTCAAATTTGCAACAGTTTAATTTATAATAAAATCTTTGCATCTCAATATCATTATCATGTGGTTAATCAAAATTCCAAAAGTAACTTATATTGTCATTGCCAACTATGTAGGATAAACATAGCATACATAAAACCAACAAAGAAAAACATTGCAGCCTGCAGGTAGAAAATGTCTTAATCAAAATAAATATCCTATAAATCACACGCATGGCATGTCTGCAAGAAACTTGAAACATTGTATTGTGAACATCTAGCTTTAGCATTTTATCAACTTTGCAACTACTTACTACGCTTTAGCTACTTTGCAACTACTAAGCATGTTAGCTAACCCTAACCTTAACCCTTTGACCTAACTCCTAACCTTAACCCTAATCTTAACCCTAACCTTAACCCCAAGCCTAACTAATGTTAACCATCTAGCTAATGTTGGCGTTAGCCACCTAGCTAACGTTAGCCACAACAAATTGGAATTCCCAAAATATCATACGGTTTGCAAATTCGTAACATATTGTACGAATTGGAATTCGTAACATTTTACAAATTGCAATTTGTAACATATCATACGAATTGTAATTCATAACATATCATACAAAATCGATGATGGACATCCACAAATTAATAAGTACCATACTAAACGTAACATATGATACTATTTGGAGTGTCACACATTTACATTTACTATCTTACGTCTACCCCTGAGTCCAGGTTGCACATACATAACCAGCAATTCTGTCTCTCTCGCTCTTTCTCATCACATCTTTCTCATCACATTTTCCTCCCCAACACTGGTTTCATTTATCTTTGCCTCATCCCTTTCTCTTCATTTGTCACAATGCATTTACTCCAATATTATTGTTGAGTAGAGACAAGACACAACATCATGTGCTTGACAATTAGTGCCATTATCAAGGCAGGGCTGATAAGGGTATCATTAGAGCAACTGAAATAGCTTTCAGTCCACATAGACGGGTCACATGCTGCACTGTTATCTCTGCTGGGCAACTGGGTCACATTGTTAGGTGTGTGTGTGTGCGTGTGCGTGTGTCCACTTAACCCATATAGCTCAGTTAGGGTCGCTACTAAATCAATGGGCCATGTAAATCACAAAGCAGTTCAGATTAGGTTTACAGCAGTTCAACTTTCAGTTTTATTGCACTGAGAATATTTTAATTCAGATTCCTACTATGGTAAACTAAATCTCCCAGGGGAAACTTAAATAAATGTATTCTTGGACTCCCTTGAAGTCCTTAGCCTATATCTCAGTCTATATATAGTCTGCAACATGTACACAATATATACAGAAGTATGTGGACACCGTTTAAAATTAGTGGATTCGGCTATTTAAGCCACACCCGTCGTTACCGACAGGTGTATAAACTTGAGCACACAGCCATGCAATCTCCATATAAAAACATTGGCAGTAGAATGGCCTTACTGAAGAGCTCTGTGAATTTCAACTTGGCACCGGTTTTGGCGGATGCCAGGAGAACGCTACCTGCACCAATGTATAGTGCCAACTGTAAAGTTTGGTGGAGAAAGAATAATGGTCTGGGGCTATTTTTCCTGGTTCGGTCTAGGCCCCTTAGTTCCAGTGAAGGGAAATCTTAACGCTACATCATTCAATGGCATTCTAGATGATTTTGCGCTTCCAACTTTGTGGCAACAGTTTGGGGAAGGCCCTTTCCTGTTTCAGCATGGAACAATGACCCCGTTCACAAAGCGAGTTCTATACCGAAATGGTTTGTCAAGATAAGTGTGGAAGAGCTTGACTGCCTGCACAGAGCCCTGACCTCAACCCCATCGAACACATTTGGGATGAATTGGAGAGCCAATTGCGAGCCAGGCCTAATTGCCCAACATCAGTGCCTGACCTCACTAATGCTCTTGTGGCTGAATGGAAGCAAGTCCCTGCAGCACTGTTCCAACATCTAGTGAAAAGCCTTCCCAGAAGAGTGGAAGCTGTTATAGCAGCAAAGTGGGGACCAACTCCATATTAACTCCATATATTGATTTTGGAATGAGATGTTCCACAAGCAGGTATCCACATACTTTTGGTCATGTAGTGTATGTTGAGTAGGCTACACAGCATCAGTGACCTGTCTTAGACTCATATCTGACTGTCTGTGATCTCATTTGAAATCGTGGCATAAACTGAAACACAATAGTGAAAAATAAGTATCAACATGTTAGTTATCTTTCTTGAGAAACTGAATGGTCAGCCTTGCAATCACCCTGAAGTAATTCAGCAGAAGTGGGTGTGTGCATAAATAGTCAACATGCATCTCAGCAATTTCATCACACAGCTCTAGACCTCAACTGGCTGCACCATGTTTCATTCAGTGTGATTGCCCCGCACTCAACGTAGGCTACATCAGAACTAAACACGGAGGATGAGAGGCTGCAGTCGTTCCAAAAGCACGCAGAATCTGGATCAGACGGGTAAGGAATTTGGACTTTAGATATTAAGGTTCAAAATATGAATGCATCCATTCGACCAAAACTGGGCTGTGAATAACGAAGTATCGGATCTGCGGAAGACGTTAACAAGTGCCAATGTCACAGGCGGTGTGTTGTTTTGACGCTGAAGAAATACCTTAGAGTGACGATAATACAATCTGTTTTGAAGACTGACATCCACGAGAAATGACCACACTGACATATGTTATGTATTTCCCATAAACAGCTATTTAATTCGAAGCTGACCTACAACAGATGCGTAGCCTACACGTTCATTTATTCAACACAAAACGCGGTAGGGTCATAGGATGCAGTGTAAATGTAGCTTGCAATATATGGTCAAAGCTTGACAATTCATTTCTATAGCCTAACAGGATTAGGCTACTGGTGGTTCCCTGAGGAAGGTTATAATGTAATATCATGCATGAGGTTATTGTGGCCGATTTGAAATGACCGTGCTGAATTTATGCAAAATAGTTTATACATTTTAACCACACACTTTGGAGTCTGTTTCATGAAAAGCAATGTAAACTGAATTTTGAGGAACGGTTATGATCAATATATTCTATGGCAACGATAGAAATGCTAGGATACTGATACCCATTGGCATTTGTAGGCTAGTGAGTTTCCCCATGTTATTACGTCATGTGGCTTCTACACTGAGTGTACAAAACATTAAGGACCCCTGCTCTTTCCATGACATTGACTGACCAGGTGAAAGCTATGATCCCTGATATATGCCACGTGTTAATTCCACTTTAATCCGTGGAGATGAAGGAGAGGACACAGGTTAAAGAAGGATTGTTAAACATTGAGACATGGATTGTGTATGTGTGCTATTCAGAGGGTGAATGGGCAAAACAAAATATGTAAGTGCCTTTGAACCGCGTAGGTGCCAGGCGCACTGGTTTGGGTCAAGAACTGCAACGCTACTGGGTTTTTCATGGGGGTTGTTACTCAATATTAGGAAAGTGTTCCTAATGTTTGGTATACTCAGTGTGTATCACATCTGAGATGTGGGAAGGGTTGTGTTAGACCCACTTTCTGTTCACGATACAATGTAGTGTAGAAGGTCCTCACATTATATCCTCAGATGTCCTGGAAAACAGCCTCACTGGAGTTACAACTGCACCAAATGCAAGACTCAACTTTGTACAAATTGTGTTTTCACTGCTTCTGTTTCTCATAGGGCACTGCTAAGCCAATGGTTTGACTCTGATTATGAATGACAGGTGGGCTTGCCAGGAAGCCTACCGGGCAGATTGCGACATCAAGGAATTTACGTAGTGGCTAAAGCTTACTGTTGGAAGTCAAAACCTGTTCTAAACCAGATTGATGCTGACATAAGATTTATATCAGGTTGGACTGGTTAGATAATGTAAATACAACTACAGCATGCACACACAATCATTCTAAAATGGCAAAAGTCTTTCAGGGCAGGTTTAAATGTCATTTGCTCAACAAGGGTAGCAGAGCTGCATTTAGTGTGTGTAAGGCACATGCAGTATCCATAAGAAGGTCATGGAAAAACATCCACAGTATTTACTGTGCGTTCATTTGTCATAGTGGACAGTGAGTAGCAACCTGTCTCATGCTTTGACATGGCAAGTTAGTTGTTTACAGGGATGCCGTAGTCTTTATTTATTTTTATTAGGACGGTCATTCTTTTGAAATGCTTCCTCTTCCTTCCCACTAACCATGGTCTATTGCAAAACAGAAGGCATGTATTATAAACGTACCTATCACAGCCAGTCAGGGCATTTGAGAGAAGATGCCTGTAATGCTTAGACACAGCATTTGAGTGAATGTGTTCACCTAAAAGGAGCCACAACTTGCTTTGTTAAAAATAGATTTATCTTCTTAGACTTAGAAATGGTTAAAACATTGTCTATATACAGTGGGGAGAACAAGTATTTGATACACAGACGATTTTGCAGGTTTTCCTACTTGCAAAGCATGTGGAGGTCTGTAATTTTTATCATAGGTACACACAGGTCAACTGTGAAAGACTGAATCTAAAACAAAAATCCAGAAAGTCACATTGTATGATAAGTAATTAATTTGCATGACATAAGTATTAGATACATCAGAAAAGCAGAACTTAATATTTGGTACAGAAACCTTTGTTTGCAATTAGATATCATACGTTTCCTGTAGTTCTTGACCAGGTTTGCACACACTGCAGCAGGGATTTTGGCCCACTCCTCCATACATACCTTCTCCAGATCCTTCAGCTTTTGGGGCTGTCACTGGGCAATACGGACTTTCAGCTCCCTCCAAAGATGTTCTATTGGGTTCCGGTCTGGAGACTGGCTAGGCCACTCCAGGACCTTGAGATGCTTCTTACGGAGTCACTCCTTAGTTGCCCTGGCTGTGTGTTTCGGGTCGTTGTCATGCTGGAAGACCCAGCCATGACCCATCTTCAATGCTCTTACTGAGGGAAGGAGGTTGTTGGCCAAGATCTAGCGATGCATGGCCCCATCCATCCTCCCCTCAATAAGGTGCAGTCGTCCTGTCCCCTTTGAAGAAAAGCATCCCCAAAGAATGATGTTTCCACCTCCATGCTTCACGGTTGGGATGGTGATCTTGGGGTTGTACTCATCCTTCTTCCCCCAAACACGGCAGGTGGAGTTTAGACCAGAAAGCTCTTTGTCCACATGACCTTCTCCCAGTCCTCCTCTGGATCATCCAGATGGTCATTGGCAAACTTCAGGCGGACCTGGACATGTGCAGGGGGACCTTGCGTGCGCTGCAGGATTTTAATCCATGACGGCGTAGTGTGTTACTAATGGTTTTCTTTGAGACTGTGGTTCCAGCTCTCTTCAGGTCATTGACCAGGTCCTGTCGTGTAGTTCTGGGCTGATCCCTCACTTTCCTCATGATCATTGATGCCCCACGAGGTGAGATCTTGCATGGAGCCCCAGACCGAGGGTGATTGACCGTCATCTTGAACTTCTTCCATTTTCTAATAATTGCACCAACAGTTGTTGCCTTCTCACCAAGCTGCTTGCCTATTGTCCTGTAGCCCATCCCAACCTTGTGCAGGTCTACAATTTTATCCCTGATATCCTTACACAGCTCTCTGGTCTTGGCCATTGTGGAGAGGTTGGAGTCTGTTTGAGTGTGTGGACAGGTGTCTTTTATACAGGTAACGAGTTCAAACAGGTGCAGTTAATACAGGTAATGAGTGGAGAACAGGAGGGCTTCTTAAAAGAAAAACTAACAGGTCTGTGAGAGCTGGAATTCTTACTGGTTGGTAGGTGATCAAATACTTACGTCATGCAATAAAATGCAAATTAATTACTTAAAAATCATATAATGTGATTTTCTGGATTTTTGTTTTAGATTCCGTCTCTCACCGTTAAAGTGTACCTATGATAAAAACTACAGACCTCTACATGCTTTGTAAGTAGGAAACACTGCCGATTTAGCAGGTTATCAAATACTTGTTCTCCCCACTGTAATTAGCTCATGTAAATTGTTATTTATAGCCAAATTCAATGTGGCTTGTATCACAGTAACTAATATGTTTACAGTAGCCATCGCTCCAAAACTATTAACTCAGTGGTCAGTTGTGCTTTAAATTTTTTTTTACATTTTTTTAACCAACACTGGTGTTCTTCCAAGGGGTTGCAATGGCATTTGTAAACATGGTTACCATAGCACAAGACAAGGTCATTGCAATACCAGAGAATAATGTGGTCAGAAAATGCAACATGAGCAGGTTTAAATGGAAAAGGAACATGACATTTTTTAAATTGAAGAAGTATGAACTTTTAGAGAAGTTGCTTGATCCTGCGGTTGGTTGTTGTGTCACTGCCTACCTCAATCATATTCATCACTGTTATGACCCTTGGGTGCCAGTTATAATCACTGAGGTGTAGCCACTATGTGTCCACTTCTGAACATTGTGCACTCATTGGTTATTGTGTATTATTATCACCAAGTTTTCTGATCCACCATCCAGTTTAATGTATTATTAATGCTTCAAAGGCTTAAGCCTAGCTAACCCAATGCTGCCATCTTATGAATATGAGAAACACTACCTGTATTGCAGAGGGGTGCCACAGATTAAAGGGTATACTAATCTTTGGGTGCATCCTTTTTGTTTGGAACTGAGATCAAAGTTCTTCACAATTACTGAATCTGTTGGTATCCTGAGGTCATGCAAGCATTACAATTTACATATCAGCGTATTAATAATTATCTCCATTGTGATTAGAACAGTGTTTTGGAAAAAAATGTTAAGTGTTTATATATCTCTTTCTGACCAACATGGTGCCCCCATATTTGTTTTCCACCCTAATATCTATGTATTTTAGAGCCCTTGTATATCTTGGTGGCATCTCAACCTTTCTTTACTGTGTCCGTAGTAGCCTAGAGTCTATCTCATAGAAATGGAAAATCCATGGATTCTATCTGTGTTTGTTAATCCAGGTCTTGGGGACCAAAGGGGTGCACATTTTTGCCGTAGCACTACACACCTGCTTAAACCCCTCACTGCAAACCGAGGTAGACAGTTTCAAGTTGGATATTCTACAAATATTCACACTTTCAAACCGCTTGCGCCACAGACTCCAAATAAGCCACGATTTGAACATTAATTCACTTTCCAAAGCTAATAAACATGTGGAAATGTGAGCTGCATTTTGTATTCCTAGTTGAATTAGTTATGGAGCGTAAACAAAGTACAAACTTTTTTTACATTTGAATTTCAATAGCTCTTTGGTCATGTGACCTACTTGACTCAAACAAAGTTCAGAATGTCCACTGACTGCCCTTCTATATTTCACACCCTTTGGTTTGTTAATTTATCTCAAGTTTTTACATGAATTTTTCAAACTTTCTCATTTCAATAGCTCCTTGGTCATGTGACCTAATGACTTCAAACAAGGTGCAGAATGTCCACTGACTACCCTTATGTATTGCACACCCTTTAGTTTGTCCATTTTCATATCACTCGATTTTACATTCATTTTTCAGAATTTAAAACTTCAATAGCTCATTGGTCATGTGACCTGCTGGACTCAAACTTCAGAATGTTCACAGACTAGCCTTCTATATTGCACACTCTTGTTTGTGTACTGTAAAATCACGCAGTGTAACGTAAATTTTTCATAGTTTTACATTTCAATAGCTCCTTAGTCATGTCAATTACATACCTAAGAAGCATGCAGTGGATATACACCCATATTGCATAACCTCTAGTCATGTATCTTCTATATTGTTGTACATTAATATTAGTTTGACAATTTAGGGGGTTCAGTCCAGTGTTGTGTTTACCCTTTTCTTTAATATTTATCTATAATAATTGGTAGTTCTAAGTACATATATTTTCCCTTTTTTTTATTTTTACACTATTTAACAGTGGTACACAATAGGAGAAAGGAGATATTATCTGTCTCTCATCGTTAATATCAACCATAAAGGGCAAAGTACGAGAGTCATGTTTTATTAATTTCTCCAAAGCCGGGATGGAGAGTAAGGTGGGTTTACTGGTCAATACAAATACTGAACATGCAACCGCAGTAATGGTGGCCAGAAAATCAATGAAGAAAAATGGGATATTGACAAATTAAACAGAAGTTGGAAAAGATTAAAAGTCTACAATATGTCAGACACTTTACTTCAAATAAGTACAAAACATTTCAGTGTTCACTTTCTCTTTATCCCTGGTTGATGTACATTTCAGAGCCTCTTCAGTTTGGATGGGGTATAGCATACATTTTCAACAACAAAGACATCACTTCCAGTTTGTGTTATTCACTCTGAACTCTTGTCTTCATTCCTAGACACAGCACATGGAACCACTGTTGGCATGCATAACATTCAATCTAAAACAAAACGTAACACGTTATAAATAATATCAATGCAGAATGACATTGGCCATCCTTTGTTATATCATAAATGGTCTTACATGCCGTCACTTGTCAAAATATTATAAACAGGTTAAATAAAGTTACTAACCCAGTCAGTCTTTGGGCCACATCCAGGTTCTTTATCAGTGTCACACATGAAGCAGTTGTTGGCCTTGTTGAACTCTGAAATCATAGGCATGAACTGAACATATGGCTGTCCTACACAACTACATAGAAATAAAGCATTTACATTTACTTTGAATTAAATGTCATTACATACCAGACATTTTTTAGTATATCCTCAGCCATTTCTTTTCACAGTTGATCCATGTGTTTTTGTGAGGGTTCTATCAATTAAAAAATTTCTCAAATGTTTGCCTCGCCTGGTTCACCAACTACTTCTCTGATAGAGTTCAGTGTGTCAAATCGGAGGGTCTGTTGTCCGGACCACTGTCAGTCTCTATGGGGGTGCCACAGGGTTCAATTCTAGGGCCGACTCTCTTCTCTGTGATCAATGATGTCGCTCTTGCTGCTGGTGATTCTCTGATCCACCTCTATGCAGACGACAGCATTCTGTAAACCCAGTGTCCAAAGAAGGGCCAGAGGTAAACTAACCTCCAGACGAGCTTCGATGCCATACAACTCTCCTTCTGTGGCCTCCCAATTGCTCTTAAATGCAAGTAAAACTAAATGAACAACAGCTAACCATTCATTCAACCGATTTGCTGCCCGGCCATCCAGCATCACTACTCTTGACGGTTCTGACTTAGAATATGTGGACAACTACAAATACCTAGGTGTCTGGTTAGACTAAACTCTCCTTCCAGACTCACATTAAGCATCTCCAATCCAAAATTAAATCTAGAATTGGCTTCCTATTTCACAACAAAACATCCTTCACTCATGCTGCCAAACATACCCTCGTAAAACTGACCATCCTACCAATCCTCAACTTCGGCGATATCATTTACAAAATAGCCTCCAACACTACTCAACAAATTGGATGCAGTCTATCACAGTACCATCCGTTTTGTCACCAAAGCCCCATATACTACCCATCACTGCGACCTGTACGCTCTCGTTGGCTGGCCTTCGCTTCATACTCGTCGCCAAACTCACTGGCTCCAGGTCATCTACAAGTCCCTGCTAGGTAAAGCCCCGCCAGGTATCTCACTGGTCACCCCCAAAGCCAATTCTTCCTTTGGCTGCCTTCCCTTCCGGTTCTCTGCTGCCAATGACTGGAACGAACTGCAAAAATCACTGAAGCTGGAGACGCATATCTCCCTCACTAGCTTTAAGCACCAGCTGTCAGAGCATCTCACCGATCACTGCACCTTTACCTAGCCCATCTGTAAATGGCCCATACTGTATTTATTTATTTATCTTGCTCCTTTGTACCCCAGTATCTCTACTTGCACATTCATCTTCTGCACATCTACCATTCCAGTGTTTAATTGCTATATTGTAATTACTTCGCCACCATGGCCTATTTATTGCTTTACCTCCCTTATCCTACCTCATTTGTGCATACTGTATATAGACTTTCTACTGTATTATTGACTTTTTTTCCCATGTGTAACTCTGTCGAACTGCTTTTATTTATTTTGGCCAGGTTGCAAATGAGAACTTGTTCTCAACTAGCCTAACTGGTTAAATTAAAAAAAAAATTGGGAGGGGATATTGGGGAAGTTCTGTACAACTTCCTTGGCCATCTACACCAAATTTTATTTTGTTGTTTTTGACCAAATTGTCACAACAGCTAACCATTCATTATTGAAAATCTAACTATCAAACCTGCATTACAAAGACCCCGCAGCTGAAGGTGTCCTGCTGCATGGTGTGAGTTATTTCACCCCTTTCCACTTTATGTCCACCCAGTTGTCTTCCATAGCAGGATCATCTCATTTTGAAGTATTCTCTTTAAAAATATAAACCTAATGGAATTCTGATTTAGTTATAGGCAAATGAATACATAGGCCAAAACTGAATGCTGATTTCCTTATCACTATAATCTAGTATAGGTAATTTCCTTTTATGCCCTATTCTACACACAGCCTAAATTATAGGCACTGAACAATTTACAGGAGAAAAATAGCATATAGGATCCAACCCTATCACAGAGTGAATAAATGTAGAGCGTTTTGTTATATAAAATATTTGTTCCCATAAATACAAAGGAGGATGTCTTTCCTCATACCTCTGGCACTTTAGTCAGACTGTAAGAACTTTATGATGGGGCCGGCAACGGAGTTCCCATTGACTAAGCACCACGGAGACCAATCAGGAGAGAATGCATACAGGTTAAGGGTGCCAATCAATCAAGTCAAGGGGTGTGTCTGTCTTTTGGATTACTCTCTCTTTACAGAGAACCCCTGTGGTTCAAGTCAAGAGCTACCCTTCCCCTTTCAGTCTGCTCTGTGCATGTCTGAAAGTGACAGAGCCAGCAGCCAAGAGTTTTTCACAGTATGTCATAAATTATTACACTTATGAATGTAAAATGCTAATATGTATTAGATCCAGTACAATGGAATAACTATAGTCCACTGACTACATAAGGGTATGTAGTCAGTGGACATTCTGAACCTTGTTTGAAGACAGGTCATATGACCAAAGAGCTATTGAAATGTAAATAATTTAAAATAGTGCGAGATGTAAATCGACAAAAAAAAGTGTGCAATGTGTGTATGCCATTGGGTTAGCTACAACCAGTGTTGAACGTTTTAGGAGTAATGATTGAAGAGCTATTGACATTTGAAAAATTCGATTTGTAAATATGTTGACGGTCCCTAACTGCTGTTGGTGGATGTAAGGAAAACTACAGGCGAATATCCAACCTGAAGCTGTCTTTACCCCAGTTCTCCGCGGAGACCACGACGTTGCACATTTTTGTTTTCGCGCTAACCTGGCACACCTGATTCAATTAGTCAAGGAGTTGATGACAATGATGGGTTCTTCTAAACGGTATATGATGTTTTATGCGTCAACGCAACTGAATACTTGAGTAGTCCGAATAATAAAGGGAGATTGGTGTGCATGTAAATGTGAAACGTCTGGTGGTCCTGGAGGAAAGGGTTGGGGTATTTAAGGTTGCGTTACGTTGTAGTCTGTTTACCGTAATAACTACATATCAGTTTATTAAAATGTTTTAAAAATGTAAATAAATAACAGGCCTACACGGATAGGTTGTTTTTACAGGCTCAATTAATTATTCATTGTCCGTGCTTGTAGCTTGATACAATAATACCATCGATGCATAGGGGAATAATGACGTCGAGTAGTGCGCCATTAATCCCAGTATAAACTTGGAAGTTGGAAAATGTAATTGCATTTTGTAAATGGCAACTCTGATGCTTACTGCAACAGCGTTACTTCATTATTTCAGAGCAAATATATGCGCGTATTTTTGAGAGATTATGGTAGGCACATACCATAATGGTTCCTCAGTCCATTATGCCAACCACCAGCAGACCTCATCAAACAGCACTGATGCGAGACAGATCTCCTGTAACGCTCCAATAGAAGAAAGGCTCCGCGCCACAGTAGCAGAGGCCACCATGTCCTCCGTGGCAGTCGGAATGGAAGCAAGACCATCAAACGCTGCAACGCCGCGGGAACTAACTCAAAACCCGCTCAAGAAAATCTGGATGCCATTGCCTTGTAAAAATGGCCTTCCTGATAAACGCATTTGTCAAAGAATGGGTGCGTATAACGATTACCGACGTGTTTAGACAGCAAGCCGGTTGACTCGCGCATTCTAATATTCGAGCAGTGTATATTGTGAAATAGCATTTTATTAATCGCTAGCTAAATCCTCTTATGTCATTGTGTCGTAATCAACTTCCGTGCTTTCCGAAAGACGTGGAGAAAATGTGTTTATGGCGTGACCTTAAGTCTTGGCAATCGATTATTGATGATCGTGATGCCTGCGTCTGATTACTGACTGGTCATGGCTAGAAGGTATTCTGTTTTTGTCAAATTAAGGTCATTTTACTTTTCGTAGCAGGGTAGGATACTTTACGCATGAAGTTAAGGTCCATGACCCTACTGACTGTTCTAACAGCCCATTGAACCATAGAGTTATAAAATAACGTACTGGCTCCCCTCTCCAGGACAGATCATCGTTATTTGCTTCTCAATTTATCTGGAATACTGTGTCTGTCTTCTCCCGACTTGTAAAATAAACAGATCCCACAACATCAACCCAAGGGGTTGAACATTCTGGTTATTTCAAGACAACTGGAAACTCTGGGGGGGGGGGGACAAGGATCACTTATGTCATGATGTGACATCTGGTTGGAAAGACAACTGTTCTAGAAAGATGCCCAAGTTTCCGAGTTGGATTTTTCGCAGTCGGAGCTCGTTTTCCCCCCAAGTTCGCAGTCGTTTTAACCGCACCGAAGTCGGACATTTCCAAGTTCCCAGTTGTTTTGAACGAGGCATTTAGTAGCAAACTAGGTCACTTGTCTGCTTGATCAGGCTGTAATACACAATTAAATACAGCCTGAAGCATTTGTGTGTAAATGTTCCTTACATACAACCCAGAATGTTGAATAAAAATACATTAGAATTTGCTCTACCGGTTTGTCCTTAATTAAGACAAAATATCCACTGGTTTTGTTAGGCACTAGGGTGAAGTCAGTTTAAAAAAAATTGAATTGTAGTTTTATCTCGTGAATAGCTAGGCAATTGAACCAAGCATGCCATGAAAATGATATATTCTGAATCGGGAGGACGGAGAACCATCCACTTGTTTTGTTTGAAGATGTGAAATCCTAAAGAGGTGTGGATTGTTCTCCATCCTCCCCTGATTTAGAATATAGATGTTTTCTTGTCATGGCATGATTGGTTCTATAGCTATTGACGAGAGAAACGAATATAAAACTTTACCTTGGTACTGAACCATATACTGTACCTAGCAGCTCTCTAAGAATTTGGTAAGCAATACTTTCCTGTGGATATTGTCTCATTGTGAGCAGCTGAAGGACAAGCTGCACAGACAACCGGTAGAGTATGTTCAAATTTTATTTTATTCAACATACTGGCTTGTAAGGAAAATTTACACCATTTTGCCAAATGTTTCAGGCTGTATATAGCCTACCAATTAATTGTTTTACGGCCTGATTTAATCAGACTAGTTCACTTGCAGGACACTAGCTTTGTTTCCATGAACTTGTCAAGTGATTTTAGTCTATATAGAAAGGTCACATAGAAAATAAATGTGACAATTGCCAGCTATGCTGCATTTCCATTACACTGTCAATAAAAACAGCAAGTAAAATACAACTTTCACTAAAACCTAGTGTTGAATAAAAATGAAGTGGTTGAAGTGTTTCCATTAACCATTTAGGAAAATTGCTCATAATAAATTAGCTAGGAGGGCATACAGACTCTCGCCATCTGTTTCATGTCTCAGGTAGCCCACAAAAGCCAACATTGATAGAATGCAATAATTTACTATTTGCCATATCCTAATAATTGTCATATGTCAACATATCGCAACAATCTGTGCCATGGTGAGACTTTCTGTAGATATGAAATAATGGGGGGAGGTGAAACGTTTGCATCCAGCCAAACAGAAAAGCAAGGCGAAACAATTCAGGCATTCTTGAAAGTCAAGACAATCCTTGTCTTGCAAATAAAAAAAATTATAGTTGAAAAAAAAATGTGGTATAGAGCTTTATAGTTCGGCTATATGATGACATCACGTTCCCGTGTACCTCATAATTTATTCGAAAAACAATTTCGGCAACATTTGTCGCAATAAAGATAAATCCACCTGTCAGTTGAATAAAAATGTGACTCTTTAGAAAATGTCTCCAATATCTGTCATTTCAGTTAAACGTGTCACTAAGATTTTATTTTGCGACATTGCTTTTGTAGAATAAAGCTTGTTTATTGGACACCTGCCTAGTGTCACAGTGGAATTGCCCAGGTAATTGCCCAAATGGTCCTAGCATTTAGGAAAAAAGTAATCCAAGCCCTTCCCTTCCCTACCACAGCCTGCACTGTTTGTTCATGCTTATGCTTCAGTAGCAGTCTCTGTCCAAGTAGAATAATTATAATAACCTGTAGAATCATTTTATTCTCCCCTTTCTCCTCTCTTCCATGTGCAGTATGTATGACCAACTGTCCCACCCTGATAGTGACGGTGGGCCTCCCGGCCAGAGGAAAGACCTACATCTCCAAGAAGCTCACCCGCTATCTCAACTGGATCGGCGTGCCAACCAAAGGTACCAACTTTAAGCCCTTATACCTGAAATTACATTTCCGTAATCCAATCCACTCACACACACACTGACATGTAAGAATGCCGCTGAACAGTCAATAGTATCTAGAAAAGTAAAGCATGCAACTATTTTTTTCTTTCCCCCATTTAGAATTCAATGTTGGGCAGTACCGGCGTGAGTGTCTGAAGATCTACAAGTCCTTTGAGTTCTTCCGTCCAGACAATGAGGAGGGTCTGAAAATCAGACAGTAAGAAACATTTCCAGTGCTTTCCTCGTCCGCTGTGGAAACACTGATCAGATCCTCTTGTCCTTGAATGCCCCAAATTGCCTAACAATATCATATTATATTGTTATGTACCTGTTTTTAACCAGCATCTGTGAGTTGTCTTTGCTAACCCATTAGTGGCTCTTGTCACTGCTGCCTCTGACTCAGTTTCCCCACTCTTCTTTGCAGGCAGTGTGCGTCAGCAGCACTGAATGATGTCAGACAGTACCTCGCTGATGGAGGCCAAGTTGCTGTGTGTACAATCCCTCTTTGAAGAAAAATATCACATTGGAAACTCCAATGTAGCCAGATTATGTGCACATTAACATTGGGATGGGATATCCCGTCATGAAGTACTTTGATATCGCACTGCGTATTTGAATATGGATTACAGTGCAGGTTCTCAGTCTGAACCGCGAGTGATGGTGTGTGTGTTCTGTTATTTCTCCAGGTGTTTGATGCGACTAACACCACTAGAGAGAGGAGAGAGACCATCACTGCGTTTGCTGAGCAGAATGGCTTCAAGGTAATGTTGGTGTCGTTGGTGGTGATCATGCTTGTGGGTTGACAATGTCACAACAAAAATGTGGGCGTAAGGTAAAAAGTTGTTTTCATCCTGATCGGTCAGATGGTTAGCAACAATGACTAGAAGCTGCTGTGTGGTGAATCATAGATGGCTTGTTTCAGCTAGTTGTATTTTGTTCTTGATGCCATCACTTGTTTTGACTCTTGTCACGCCTATGCTAACATGGCTAGGATAATCAACAACTGTAACAATGCATTTGAAAGGGAACAAATGCTTATTCTGCAAATGTATACATATTTCTAAAAGACTTGCAGATGAAATGTAGGGTTTTGGAAAGTATTCACACCTTGACTTTTTTCAAATGTTGTGCCTGAATCTTTTTTTTTTATTGGATTTCAACATGAGGCCAATGGTGACTTTAATATAGTTGGAGTTTAATGGCTGTGATGGGTGAAAATTCAGGATGGATCAACAACATTGTAGTTAGTCCACAATACTAACATAAATAAAACGGTGAAAAGAAGGAAGCCTGTACAGAATAAAAAATATTCCAAAACATGCATCCTGTTTGCAAATCAAATTTTATTGGTCACATACGTGTTTAGCAGATGCTATTGCAGGTGTAGTGAAATGCTGGGCTTCTAGCGCCAACAGTGCAGTTATATCTAACAATTTCACACACATACACACAAACCTAAGGAATGGAATTAAGAATATATACATATATGGATGAGCGATGTCAGAGCAGCATGGACTAAGATACACTGTACTCTATACTATTCTACTGTATGAGATGAGTAATGCAAGATATGTAAACATTAGTAAAGTGACTAGTGTTCCATTTCTTAATGTAGCCAGTGATTTCTAGTCTGTCTATAGGCAGAAGCCTCAAATGTGCTAGTGATGGCTGTTTAACAGTCTGATGGCCTTTAGATTGAAAAACAGCTTCTATCTCTTGATCCCAGATTTGATGCATCTGTACTGACCTCGCCTTCTGGATGATAGTGGGGTGAACAGGCAGTGGCTCAGGTGGTTGAGGTCCTTGATGATCTTTTTGGCCTTTCTGTGACATCGGGTACTGTAGGTGTCCTGGAGAGTGGGTAGTTTGCCCCCAGTAATGCGTTGGGCAGATCGCACCACCCTCTGGAGAGCCTTGCGGTTGCGGGCGGTGCAGTTGCTGTACCAGGCGGTGATACAGCCCGACAGGATGCTCTCAATTTGTGCATCTGTAAAAGCCAAATTTATTCAGCCTCCTGAGGTTGAAGAAGCTCTGTTGCGCCTTCACCACACTGTCTGTGGGTGGTCCAGTTTGTGATGTGTACTCTAAGGAACTTGAAGCTTTCCACCAACAAGTCACAAAACTAATACTGCAAAAAAATGTGGCAAAAACTGAATATTTTGACCTGAATACAAATGTTTGAGGCAAATACAACACATTACTGAGTACCACTCTCCATATTTTCAAGCATAGTGGTGGCTGCATCATGTTATGGGTATGCTTGTAATTAAGGACTGGGGAGTTTTTCAAGATAAAAAAAGAAACGGAACAGAGCTAAGCACAGGAAAAATGCTGAAAAACCTGGTTGTCTGCTTTCCACCAGACACTGGGAGATGAATCCCCCTTTTCAGCAGGACAATAACCTAAAACACAAGGCCAAATCTACAGTGGATGTGCTTACCAAGAATACAGTGACTGTTCCTGAGTGGCTGAGTTAAAGTTTTGACTTACATCTGCTTGAAAATATATGGCAAGCCTTAAAGCTTGTAGAATTTTTTTTAAAGAATAATGGGCAAATGTTGTACAATCCAGGTGTGGAAAGCTCTTAGACTTACCCCAAAAGACTCACAGCTGTAATTGCTGCCAAATATGATTCTAACATGTATTGACTCAGTGGGTTGAATACTTACCTAATCAAGATTTCATTAACATTTTTTAATGTTAAAAATACAATATTTTTGGTTATTGAAAATGTATTTCAGTGGTTTAGATGGTACAACGAATCTCTACACTCTGAGTGCCTAATTTCAGTTTGTGAAAAAACAAACAAACTTAGAATTTTAGCAACCAGGAAATAGCAGAGCGATTTGTGTATTGCACTTTTTTAAAAAAATTTTTAGATCCACTTTGTAACACAACAAAATCTGGAGAAAGTCAAGGTGTGTGAATACTTTCTGAAGGCACTCTAGCTCGTTTCAGGAAACTAGGCGTATGTCGTGCATCACAACTTCACAGGAGAGGCATTTGAACATAAACATTCATTTTTATCAAATGTGCTTTTTTGCAGAACGTGAACTTTCATGTGTCTTAAGCTTGTATGCCATCTGTAAATTCAAATAAAATTGTTACATTTACGAGTTTAGTTGGTTTAGCCACAAAAAAGACAGGAACCTTCCTGCTAGCCTTCATTGGGTGAGATAATGGATGGGCTGGACATGCAGAGCGATGAGTTCGGATTGGTCTGCCATGTAGTACGCTTCTGTCAATAACATGAGCTGCTTAGTATGTGTAGGTAATCCTTGGTAACGCAGATAAAACTTTATATACATTTTATATAAATATCACGAAGAACTGCGTAAGTGTTACTAATGCGCTCCAATTTCTGGAGGACCAAGTTTTGAAATCGGTGGAAGCATAGTATGATTGCTAAGGAGATGGAGGAAATTCAGGCGTTTGATTGCAATTAATGCGGAGGGAGTCAAAGAGAACACATAGAAGGCTGTTGTAATCTCCGGAGACAGGTGTTTTATACATCTTCAAAATAAGGGTAACCATGGTATAGAGAGGAGAAGCATCCATGTATACGGGTAAGCGAGTCTGGCCAGCTACATTTTCAGATATTATAGGTTTCTAATTTTATGAAAGTCGTTTTCATTACCAATTTAAAGCGTACTGTTAGCTAGCTAACGTTAGCTGGCTGGCTCGCTAGCTAATGTTACGTGTATGAATAATCCTACATAATCATATCTCAGAGCTGTTTCCATTGCTAGTTATAGCCTAATGTTAGTTAGATGGCTAACATTGAACCTAGCTAGTTGGTTAGCTTTAGCTACCTGCAGATTCATGCAGGGTAGTAACATTATGAGTTGTGATTCTGGTTCATTATTTAGCTAGCTACGTGTCTAAACATGACTCCACTATGCAATTAACCATTTCACTGTGCCGTTTAGACATTGTGTCCTGTGCATGTGTCAGAAACTTAGATTTGATTTAATATAGTGTGTTTACTAGACTGTAATGTGAAGAACCACATGACCTGCACCAAAGTAAAATTAGGATATAACGTTAGGCCAATGAGACAGCATTTTAGAGCTTGGACACTATGGTAGAATGCCCTGCTTTAATTTTGTCACTCACAACTGTAAGCTATTTTCTGCAATTAGCTCGCCATTAACTTGTAAATAAGGATTTTGTTGTAATACAAATGAGCTAAAGTTAAGAACTTGAACTGGCTAGCTAACAAGCTAGAAACTAACAAAAACACTGGTTAGGAAGTTGCTTTTAGTTGCCTGGTTTGCTAGATTGACATGTGTTTTAAAATATACCAGTTATGCTAGTTTGGACCACCAGGCTGCTAATGTCATGCAGTCTGTCGTTTTTTTGTGTTCATACTTTTTCATAACGACAATGTTCATGATGTCCCTGCGACAACTGTCTACAGACATGTCGATAGACGTAGCATTAACCAGCCTTAAGTCTTAATCTTTGGTTGTTTAGTACACTACCGTGCTCTGTTTAGCACATGGCCTCCCATGTGAATCCTTAAAGAGATGTGTGGGGGCTTAAGAGGGTGTGAACAATGCTGAATGGGTGTAGACAAAGAAGAGCTCCCAAGTAGGTGTACCAAAAAGTTAAAGGGCACTTTTCTCAAAAATGGGGTTAAGTTTATCAACTTTCAAAGCATAATTACTTTCCCTTTGTTCCTCAACTATAGTGTATGATACATTTGTATATCTTTGAGTCTACTTTTATCCATTTATTAAATGTTTCTACATAATATCGAACCGGTCGGTCACTCTTGTCAATAGTGTGAACCAACCCTGTTTTTGTTTTTAGACTTGTGGTTGCGTATGCATAGGTTTTGTTGAACACCCCACCCGTCAACCTCAAATAACATTTTATTTGTCACATGCTTTGTAAACCGGTGTAGATTAACAGGGAAATGCTTACTTACAGGCCCTTCCCAACAATGCAGAGAGAAAAGAGGAATAACTACACAATGAGTAAAGATAACTTGGCTATATACACATGGTACCAGTACTGAGTCGATGTGAAGGGGCATGAGGTAGATATGTACATATAGGTAGGGATAAAGTGACTAGGCAAGAGGGTAGATAAATGGTAGCAGCAGCGTATGTGATGAGTCAAGAGTTTGCTATTGGTTAACTACTTACCTCACTATTTAGCTATGGCGTCGAGGTAAAAGCTGTTCAGGGTCCTGTTGGTTCCAGACGTACTGTTTGCCGTGCAGTAGCAGAGAGAGCAGTCTGACTTGGAGGGCTGGAGTTTAGGCAATTTTTAGGGCCGCCTTCTGACACCACCTGGTATAGAAGGTCTGGATGGCAGGGAGCTCAGCCCCAGTAATGTACTAGGCCATATGCACTACCCTCTGTATCACTTTGTGGTTGGGTGACAATGAGTTGCCATACCAAGCAGTGATGCAGACAGTCAAGATGCTCTCAATGGTGCAGCTGTAGCATATTTTTGAGGATCTGAGGGCCCATGCCAAATCTTTTCAACCTGCAGAGAGGGAAGAGGCATTGTTGTGCCTTCTTCATGACTGTGTGGACCATGACAATTCCATAGTGATGTGGACACCAAGGATCTTGACACTCTCGACCCACCCCACTACAGCCCCGCCGATTGGGGCGTACTCGGCCCTCAGTTGCCTGTAGTCCCTGATCAGCTCCTTTGTCTTGCTGACATTGAGGGAGCGGTTGTTGTCCTGGAACAACACTGCCAGGTCACTGACCTTCTCCCTATAGGCTGTTTCATCGTCAGTGATCAGGCAAACCACCGTTGTGTTGGAGTCTTGCGCGGCTATATACACATGCAGTCGTGGGTGAATGGGGAATACAGGAGCACGCACACCTGAGTGGCCTCCGTGTTGAGGGTCAGCGTGGTGGATGTGGTGTTGCCTACCTTCACCACCTGGGGGTGGCCCGTCAGGAAATCCATGATCCAGTTGCAGAGGGAGGTGTTCAGGCCCAGGATCCTAAGCTTAGTGATGAGCTTGAAGGGCACTATGGTGTTGAATGCTGAGCTGTAGTCAATGAACAGCATTAAGGATTTCACAGGTGTTCCTCTTGTCCAGGTGGGAGAGGGCAGTGTGGAGTGCAATAGTGTGTCATCTGTGGATCTATTGGGGCAGTGTGCAAATTGGAGTGGGTCCAGGGTGTCTGGGTTGTTGTTGCTGTGAGCCATGACCAGCCTTTCAAAGCATTTCATTGCTACAGATGTGAGTGCTACGGGGCGATAGTCACTTAGACAGGTTACCTTAGTGTTGTTGGGCACAGGGACTATGGTGGTCTGCTTGAAACATGTAGGTATTACAGACTGGGTCAGGGAGAGGTTGAAAATGTCAGTGAAAACACTTGCCAGCTAGTCAGTGCATGCGCTGAGTAAGCGTCCTGGTAATATGTCAGGCCCCACAGCCTTGTGTATGTTAACCTGTTTAAAGCTCTAACTCTCATCGGCTATGGAGAGCAAGATCACCGTCTGAAACAGCTGGTGCTCTCATGCGTGGTTCAGTGTTGCTTGCCTCGATGTGAGAATAGAAGGAATGTAGTTCGTCTGGTAGGCTTGCATCACTTGACAGCTTGCGTCTGGGTTTTTTACGAGCCTCCAAGCCAGCGTAGTAGGATTTGTTCATAGTTCTGTATTGACGCCGCGCATGCTTTCCGTACACGTCCTGGTAATCTGTCTGGCCCAGCAACTTGAATGTTGACCTGTTTTAAATGTTTTGTTCACATCGGCTACCGAGAGGGTTATCACACAGTTATCCAGAACAGCTGATGCTCTCGTAAATGCTTCAGTATTGCTTGCCTTGAAGCGAGCATAAAATGCATTTAGCTCATCTGGTAGGCTTGCGTGTCTGGGTTTCACTTTGTACTCCATAATAGTTTAAGCCCTGCCACATCTGACGAGCGTCAGAGCCGGTGTAGTAGGATTCAATCTTATTCCTGTATTGATGCTTTGCCTGTTTGATGGTTCGTCTTAGGGCATAGGATGATTTCTTATAAGCTTCTGGGTTAGTCTTTCGCTCCTTGAATGTAGCAGCTCTAGCCTTTAGATCAATGCAGATGTTGCCTGTAATCCGTTGCTTCTGGTTGGAATATGTACTTACAGTCACTGCATCGACGACGTCGTCCCCACACTTATTGATGAAGCTGATGACTGAAGTGGTGTACTCCTCAATGCCATTGGATGAATCCCGGAACATATTCCAGTCTGTGCTATCAAAATAGTCCTGTAGTGTAGCGTCCGTCATCTGACCACTTCCGTATTGAGCGAGTCACTGGTACTTCCGGCTTTAGTTTTTGCTTGTAAGCAGGAATCAGGAGGATAGAATTATGGTCAGATTTGCCAAATGGAGAGCGGGGGAGAGCTTTGTATGCATCTCTGTGTGGTCTAGAATGTTTGTTTTTTTTACTCTGGTTGACATGCTGGTAGAAATCTGGTAAAATTGATTTAAGGTTGCCTGCATTAAAGTCCCCGGCCACTAGGAGCGCCGCTTCTGGGTGAACCTAAATGTTATCTGATGTATCCCGGAACATTTTCCAGTCTGTGCTAGCAAAACTGTCCTGTAGTTTAGGATCTGCTTTATCTGACCACTTCTGGTAATCCCAGTTTGAGTTTTTGCTTGTAAGCCGGAATCAGCAGGATATAATTATGGTCAGATTTGCCAAATGGAGGGAGAGCTTTGAATGCATGGAGTAAAGGTGCTCTAGCGTTTCCCTGCATCAAATCACTGGCCACTAGGTGCACTGCCTCTAGATGTGCATTTTCTTAATTTGGCCTTGTACAGCTTGTTGGGTGTGGTCTTACTGCCAGCATTGGTTTGTGGCAGCAAATAGACAGACGCAAAAAATATAGATGACAACTGGGAACTTGATGTCTTGTCTATCCTGGGGGTTTACGATCTTCCCTTTTCTCCTAGGTGTTCTTTGTAGAGTCTGTTTGTGAAGACCCTGAAGTCATTGCAGAGAACATTGTGGTGAGTGCTCTTCCACAGTTCCTGTAGGTACCTCTTTGGAGAGAGCCAATGAGTCTTATATCTCGTCTCTTTCTCTGCTCAGCAAGTGAAGCTGGGCAGCCCTGACTACACCAACTGCAACACAGAGGAGGCTATGGAGGACTTCAAGAAGAGGATCAAGTGTTATGAGAACTCCTATGAGACCCTGGACGAGGTTCTGGACAGGTGAGCAACTTATCTCACTGAGGAACAAAGAGTTCTCTCCTATTTATTTAGCAAGTGGTTGTTTTTACAGTTGTAACGGGAATTTACAGGTGAACAAAAAGGAGTGCAGTTGTTAAATCCCATCAAAATTAATCTGGTTTATTACAAGAATTCTGCGAGACCACCACCAGAGCAGAAGCAAAGCAAATGTCTAATGGGCCCTTGTATATTAGTCACACAGCACTGAATGGTGTGTAAACACCAACCCAAGAGGCTTGTTGGAAGTCAGAACATAAGCTGTGACAGAATCACAGTGTCATAGATACATTATGACTGTGTCCTCAAATTCAGTCTTCAAGACTGGCAGACATTTTATGCTAGCAGTTAAACGGGTCAAAAGTAAGAACATCAGTACTTCATTACAACATTGAACAAACTATATTGAACAAAAATATAAATATTTGACTGAGTTACAGTTCATAGAAGGAAATCGGTCAATTGAAATAAAGAAATTGGGCCCTAATTAATGAATTCCTTATGACTGGGCAGGGGTGCAGGCATGGGTAGGCCTGGAAAGGCATAGGCCCACTCACTGGGGAGTCAGGCCCAACTAATCATCATTTGTTTTTCCCCCACAAAAGGGCTTTATTGCAGACAAATACTTTTCAGAAGACCCTGTCCCTGGCAAACATGGTCAACCTCATGCTATTTAATGAGCTTCTTGATAAGCCACACCGGTCAGATGGATGGATTATCTTTCCAAGGAAGAAATGCTCATGGATTTAAAACAAATTTGTGCACCAAATTTGAGATTTTTGTGCATATGAAACATTTCTGGGATATTTATTTCAGCTCATGAAAAATGTGACCAACACTTTACATGTTGCATTTTATATTTTTATTCAGTATACTTAAAGATCGCTCTGTCATTTCCTGGTTGGAAAAATTATAACAGGTTGCCTAATTTCAGTTTGTGACAAATAAGCAAGCAAAGTGTAGAGTCATTGTAGCATCTAAACTGCTGTGAACTATATTTGCTATAACCAAATATATTTCATTTTCAGCTGTTTGAAGCTCGTGTCCAAAACAGAAAGTTAAAGACTCAAAAAAGAAACTTAAGAACTGGAAGCATAGAAATGGCGCACATGGAATCGATCTACTGCTTCTTAGACTTTCTCTTAATCTGAATGACAGATCTATAACTCATATTTCTATGTGAATTTGGTCAAGTCGCCCAAGAAGTTACATATTGCAGCTTTAAGTAAATATGTTACTTAAACATACATGGTTAACTCCTGTTTCCCTTCCCACATACAATCATGTTTATTACATATCAGTCCATATCCACAGTAAATCAAATAGTAATTCATGTCCCATTTACAACAGTGTTGCTTGTCCTTTTAAACCCGGAATACTTTTAAAGCTGGTTTCAATGCATGTTGTATCTACGAGGTTTCTCTCTTTTATAAAGTAAGGGATTCCTAAAGCTCTCTGACATGTATCTCCCAGGCATCTGTCCTACATTAAGATCATGGATGTGGGCCGGAGGTACCTGGTGAACCAGGTCCAGGACCACATCCAGAGCAGGATTGTCTACTACCTCATGAACATCCACATCACGCCACGCTCCATCTACCTGTGTCGCCATGGAGAGAGTGACCTCAACGTCAAGGGCTGCATTGGAGGAGACTCTGGGCTCTCACCCAGGGGCAAGGAGGTACGGCTAACTATCCTCTACCTTACGAGTTCTACTTTTTCTTTCTTCAATATTGAATAGGTTTCCATATTTTGGAATCGTTTTTTAAAATGTAATTTAAAAAAAAAATGTACCCCTTTTTCTCCCCAATTTTCGTGGTATTCAATTGTTAGTAGCTACTATCTTGTCTCGTCGCTACAACTCCCGTACGAGCTCGGGAGAGACGAAGGTTGAAAGTCATGCGTCCGCCGATACACAACCCAACCAAGCCGCACTGCTTCTTAACACAGCGCGCATCCAACCCGGAAGCCAGCCGCACCAATGTGTCGGAGGAAACACCGTGCACCTGGTAACCTTGGCTAGCGTGCACTGCGCCCGGCCCGCCACAGGAATCGATGGTGCACGATGAGACAAGAATTTCCCTACCGGCCAAACCCTCCCTAACCCGGATGAAGCTAGGCCAATTGTGCGTCGCCCCACGGACGTCACGGCCGGTTACGACAGCCTGGGCGCAAACCCAGAGTCTCTGGTGGCACAGCTGGCGCTGCAGTACGGCGCCATTAACCACTGCGCCACCCGGGAGGCCCCTAGGTTTCCATATTTTGAGGATGTTTTCTTTTCTCTCTTTTGTGTTGATTGTTCCCTGGGCAGTTTGCCAAGTATCTGCACCAGTTCATCCAGTCTCAGGAGATCAGTGATCTGAAGGTGTGGACCAGCCAGATGAAGAGGACCATCCAGACAGCTGAGGCAGTGTCTGTACCCTACGAGCAGTGGAAGGCTCTCAACGAGATAGACGCGGTGAGAACTTGACTCGCCTACTCGACTCAGCAATCCCACTTGTGTGACTGTGTGTATGTCGGTGATCCTCAAACACACCCCATACTGATTGTATATCTGAAGTGGTGTGTTCTGTGCTATCCTCAGGGTGTGTGTGAGGAGATGATGTATGAGGAGATCCAGCAGCACTACCCTCTGGAGTTTGCAATGAGGGACCAGGACAAATACCGCTACCGTTACCCCAAGGGAGAGGTGAGTGTGAGGAGAGCATTCTCTAATGCCTCATTTAATCACATCGGAAGTTTACATACACCTTAGCCAACTACATTTAAACTCGGTTTTCCTCAATTCCTGACATTTAATCCTAGTAAGAATTCCCAGTCTTAGGTCAGTTAGGATCCACTTTATTTTAAGAATGTGAAATGTCAGAATAATAGTAGAGAATGATTTATTTCAGCTTTTATTTCTTTCATCACATTCCCAGTGGGTCAGAAGTTCACATACACTCAATTTGGTAGCATTGCCTTTTAAATTGTTTAACTTGGGTCAAACGTTTTGGGTAGCCTTCCACAAGCTTCCCACAAAAAGTTGGGTGAATTTTGGCCCATTCCTCCTGACAGAGCTAGTGTAACTGAGTCAGGTTTGTAGGCCTCCTTGCTCGCACACGCTTTTTCAGTTCTGCCCACAAATGTTCTATATGATTGAGGTCAGGGCTTTGAGATGGCCACTCCAATACCTTGACTTTGTTGTCCTTAAGCCATTTTTCCACAAGTTTGGAAGTATGCTTGGGGTTATTGTCCATTTGGAAGACCCATTTGTGACCAAGCTTTAACTTCCTGACTGATGTCATCTCTAGGAGACAGAATGCGTCTCCTTCCTGAGCGGTATGACGGCTGCGTGGTCCCATGGTATTTATACTTGCGTACTATTGTTTGTATAGATGAACGTGGTACCTTCAGGCGTTTGGAAATTGCTCCAAAGGATGAACCAGGCTTGTGGAGGTCTACAATTTTTTTTTTATTAAGTCTTTGATGATTTCTTTAGATTTTTCCATGATGTCAAGCAAAGAGGCACTGAGTTTGAAGGTAGGCCTTGAAATACATCCACAGTACACCACCAAATGACACAAATGATGTCAGTTAGCCTATCAGAAACTTCTAAAGCCATGACATAATTTTCTGGAATTTTCCAAGCTGTTTAAAGGCAGTCAACTTAGTGTATGTAAACTTCTAACCCACTGGAATTGTGATACTATGAATTATAAGTGAAATAATCTGTCTGTAAACAATTGTTGGGAAAATTACTTGTCATGTACAAAGTAAATGTTCTAATTGACTTGCCAAAACCATAGTTTGTTAACAAGAATCTTGTGGAGTGGTTGAAAAACAAGCTTTGACTCCAACCTAAGTGTTTGTAAACTTCTGACTTCAACTGTATTTATTATGAAAGGGCTCTACCAACCTGGATACTTTTATGTGTGCCAAGAAATGTGTGAGAGAACTTGCTTCTGCTCCACTGTAGTTCTTCACAATGAGAATTTACATCAAAATAGATGAGAAACTAAGTGAATGTTTTGCTCATGCGGTCCAAATGTAGTTTAATTTGGCACTGTGACATTAAACCACATCCAGGTGACTAATGGCCATGTACACCTTGCTAATGAGCCGAGGTAAATAAAGCCCCCTTCCTCCCCTGTCTGTCTGTGCTTCAGGCTCTGGGTACAGGCTGTTTTTCAGTTGGCATGAACAATCAGTGGTGTGTTCTGACTTTTAGTCCATCCCATTGCTGCCACTTAGAGAGATGGAGGTGGTGATCAGCGAGGCTGTCTCTCCCACTCAGTAGTGGGGGAGAGCATTGTTGTCTAAGACCCTTTACTACAGTACTAATGGCTTATCGTTATGTGGGCCTACATTAGAATTAAGTGCTCTACCTTGTTTTTCCCACTGTAGACCCATTACTGAAGATAATGTCTCCTGTTGCAGTTTTTGTCTGTGCTCTGTTCTTCATTAATTTTTACCTTGAAGTTTTTGTGTGTGAGACCCTATTGTGACCCTGCCCTTTTGGGTGAGTTAGTATCTTGTTTTGTCTATCGGTGTATCTGACAGTTACCCTGTCCCCTCAGTCCTATGAGGACCTGGTGCAGAGGTTAGAGCCAGTCATCATGGAGTTGGAGAGGCAGGAGCATGTCCTGGTCATCTGTCATCAGGCTGTCATGCGCTGCCTGCTGGCCTACTTCCTTGATAAGACAGCAGGTCAGTCTGGTTGTCTTTCCTGGATAACAGTGATGGACGGAAGGTGTTTCTTTTCGCACTTTGTAGATCTTTTTTATAGTAGATTTCTTAGTCGTGTGTGTTGTTTCTCAGAGGAGCTGCCCTACCTGAAGTGCCCACTGCACACCGTGCTGAAGCTCACACCAGTTGCTTATGGTAAGACTGGCCTTCCACTGCTACCCAGTCCTGTCTGCATCTGTGTTAATATCAATTGCAAAATAGCATAAATATTTTAGTATTGGATTTAGTGGTTTATAATGCAAAAATGCACCTCTCTGGGCTCTGTCTTCAGGCTGTAAGGTGGAGTCCATCTACCTAAATGTGGATGCAGTGAACACTCACAGAGAACGCCCAGAGGTTGGTATATACATATATACATACATGCATACATACATACATTAATTAATTTGATGGATAAGTTGGAATATGTGCTATGCTTGACGGATAACTCTCAACTCAGTAACCTGTTGTTGAGGAGCATTTGAATGCAGCTGTAGTGCTTTTCAACAGTCCTGGTTGCCATGGCTTCACAATCAGAAGAGCGTTTAATAGTAGGGGTTAGAGTGGATTCTTTATTGTAGATGTGTGTGTAAAGATGGTGATAGTGACTCATGTAGTGACCTTTGTCCATCGCCTTTTCACACCCTCTACCTGAATATACCTGTAAGAGGATTGTGGGATAGAACGCTATGATTCATGATATGTCATCAGGTGAAATCTGTCATTAGGAATCATGCTCATGCCATTTCTTTATTGTATACGTAGAGAAGAATTTGGGGAGTGTAACTATGAGAATCAACTTGGGTAATTAAATTATGTACTGTGCATCTTTATCACATCCTGTCTTTCCCTCCCATTCTATCCATTTTGTTCCCCTGATGTTTGACCGCAACCTTTTTGTTTCATTGCTGAACAGAACGTAGAGGTGTCACGGATGGCAGAGGAGGCTTTGCTAACAGTACCAGCTCACCAGTGAGATAGTGTCCCTCACTCGCTCTATCCCTCACACTCCTTTCTTTCCACTCCTCCCGCTGGCCCTGCCTCCTTATTTGCTCCTTCAATCAGGCAGTTAGTTCTCAATTACTCCATTCCCCCCAAAAGCACTCTGATTGTTCTACTCAGATTGAGTCAAAGCATCCAATTAAAGTAATGATAATTAACTGGAATCCAGTTCATTTGAATATCCTTACTATAAGTAAGGGTCTGGTGTCCTTTTTTTTTTGTCTGTTTATTGAAATTATATTTTTCTCTCAATTGACATGGTTTTGCAAATCAATGTTGTATTTCCAAACCAGAGCACATTTTCATTTCAAATGTTTATTTTAATTTTAGGATAATCTTTTTAATTTAGTCTCATGGAAGGGATCCTAATAAAATACCTGTTGAGGAAGCTCAGTATTTGGAATATTTGTCAGTCATGTGTGGCTGTTGCTGTGAATCGATGTCTTAATTAGTTTAAAAGTTGAATGCGTGTCTGTCAATGTTCATTGCGTTGCACAAATGTCTACTTGATTTGAGGTAGTGTTTTGCACCTGGACTCTGAGTCTTAAACTCTTTTAGTACTAATTTAATAATTTTTTAAAATTCAGTTTAGTATATATTTTTAATTTGATCACGTAAGATTAAATGTTTGTTTATAATCATGTATGAAGAAGGCCCAGAGAAACATATATTTTTTAATAAAAATGTGAAGGTCTGCTCCATATGGAATATGACAGGGAGTAATTTCCACATCACTGTTTACTGACTGCTAATAAAATCTACTTGACCAGTCCTGCTGTATTTTATGTATCAATGCATCAAATCATGTTTTTGTTCTACAAATGTCTTGATAAACCACTGTGCTACGCAAATAAATAGCATTTGTTCTTCAACCTTATTCGTATGCAAAGGCTGGATTGGAAATAATTTCCTCTGAATGAACGCCTATTCCTCACTCTGTACAAACGCCTGTTGGTAGAACATTGCTTGTCCGTCTGCCTGGGACGTTAACCATTGCCATAGCAGTAACTCTCTTCATCCACAAAGCATACTGCAGAACATGCCCCCCCCCACCTCCACTAATTTACTTTTCCTAGATTAGGGATGGGCAATTGACAGCCCCCCCCTTCTGTAGGTTAATTGGTAACCCCAGCACATCTCCCTTGTTTTGAAATACCATTGACAGATTTGGTTAGTCAGCCTTGTATGTTCCTCTTTCAGAACGTCAACATTCATCGCACCACAGAAGATGCCTTGCAGACAGTCCCAGCTCACCTCTGAAATCAAAGCCAATCGGGTTGAAGTTGGGCCTCTTCTGTCTCCCAGATTTCACTACATGTGTCATTACTTGTGGGACAGTCTGGACGTGATCTGTTCAACAACCCACTCAGCTGATATGTTTTTTTTGTGGGGTGATGTTTTCCACTTCTTCTGCCTCTGAGTACAACCTCATCTGCTTTTGGTGTCTGTGTTCAGAGCAATGTGACCTGGAGGATCCAGAGCCTTTTGGCGTTCTCATTGGCTTGTACTCCTGTCTTTCATAAGTATAATTCTCAGTCTACAGCACATTCAGTCCAGTTGGCCTGTACTCCTGTCTTTCATAAGTATAATTCTCAGTCTACAGCACATTCAGTCCAATTGTTCGAGGTCCGAATAGAAATGTGAATACAATTAACCGTTCTGCTTGCATTGTAGGGTTTGGGGGTATGCATTCACAGAATTACTCTGACCTATTACTGCTCCAATCTCATGGTAGGAAGAGGCATAAGTCCTTGGTACTAGTTTGGTTTGTGTGTTAAGGCTTTACGTACAGCTGACAGACTTGTCTAGGAGAGAAAGGGACTGAAATGTATTTTTTGTAAAGTATGAACCCCTCAGTATCTGTTTCCATTAACTTGTCCAGTCGTTTTTTTGTTTTTTTTTTTTTTTGTCGACAATTGGAAAATAGATTAGACAATTGCCCGCTGCATAGTGTGTGTCCATCGAACGTTCTAGTGTCGATTTTAAAAACAGCAGGATGTAATGTCACACCAACAAAACAAAAAACTAGTATTGAATAGAAATAGTGGTTGAAGTGTTTCTATTACCCATTTAGGCAAATTGTACACCCATTAATTGGAGACAGCCTGTATGCTCTCCTACCTATCGGTTTCATGTCTCAGGTAGCCTGCAAAAGTCAGCATTGATAGAATGCAAGAATTTACCTATATTTGCCATATTCTAATAATTATCATGTGCCAACATATCGGTCTGTGCTGTAAAAAAAAAAAAACATGATAGCAAAATGTGTAGAATAGCAAGAAATGTGCTTAACTGCCAAATTTTCTTTCAGCCTCATGGCATAATGTGAACAAAAGCATGGGATGAGCTATAAAACAGTATTTTTTTTCTGTGCCCCATGGCAAAAAGTGTATAATTGCAAAGGGGGGGGGGGGGTTAGGGTTAGAAACTTGCACTCCTGTAGATCTGAAATAATTGGATGGTGAAACAGAACAGCCAAACAGAAAATCAAGGCATAGAAATTCAGCCTTCTTGAAAGTAAGGATGAGGATCCTGCAAATAAATATATTTATAATTGAAAAATGGATTTAGTAGGCATTTAGAATTAAATGTGGAGTGTAACTTCATAGTTGTGTTGACATCAAGTGCCCTGCGTACTTTTACATTATTTGGCAATCATAATTTATTCCAAAAACACTTTCCACCATTTGTCGCAATCTAACAAGTTTGACAAAAGAAAAGTACACCCGTCTAACAGATTATTTATTTTTTGATCTTTCAAAAATGTCTCCATTATCTGCCGTTTCCATTATGTCACAAATATTTTTTATGCGACGTTGCTTTTGTCAAATAAACCTGTCAATGGAAACCTGCTGTTACTCTTCAGAAAGTATTGAATGTGTGAATCACTTGTCTAATTTGAACCTCAAAAGTGTCACTGTGTTGTCTTTTCATGTCAATGTGTTATGTAATCTACAGGTAACTGTCAAATAAATTAGGGATACAAAGTATTTTGAAAGCAGGTGCTTCCACACAGGTGTGGTTCCTGAGTTAATTAAGCAATTAATATCCCATCATGCTTAGGGTTATCAAAGATGGTCTACTAATTATATTGACAAGACAGTTGATTGACTGCTTTCACAATGTTAATGCATGTCCTCGAAGATGGAAGGAAGTCGGGCGAGAGGCGAAATCAGTTGGGAGACCATTCTAGCCAGTGTGAGGGCAGATTGCTTGTGAACACCAGCCCATAGAGCTAGATAGAGGACTAATCTTTATCTTTGCCATTATAGCGTCTGTGAAAGCATGGGCAGCGCCTTCAATTTAAAGTATTCAATTTTCTTCTTCATTGGCTCATTGCTCCCAACTCATAGGAATCCCCACCCAGTTGACTACTTAATATGGTGGAAGCCCTCAATGGGAAATGTCCATGTTAACGCTGGTAATATCTACAAAACATTTATTCGATCAAATAAGCCATACATAACAAATTAGCAATTACATTTTTTTGTGGATCAAATTCAACACTAATTGAGCTCCATAAAGAAATATATATGTATTTTTCGTGGACAGATTTTGGGTGGAGTAAAACCTCTTGCTTCGCCTCTTCCTCTCTGGGGTCATGTTTAAAAATACTGGGCAGGCCATTATTTTGAATACCATGGCTATGCCCCCATCTACAGGGCACGAATGAAAATGATGTAAACAATATGCCGTGGTGGCCCAACGCCCTATTAAAACACTTTATGTTGGTGTTTCCTTTATTTTGGCAGTTACCTGTATGTATCATATTATTATACTGAACAAAAATATAAATGAAACATGCAACAATTTTACTGAGTACAGTTCAACATATAAGGAAATCAGTCAATTGTAATAAATTCATTAGGTCCTAATCTATGGATTTCACAGAACTGGGCAGGGGCACAGCCCTGGGAGGGCATAGGCCCACCCACTTGGGAGCCAGGCCAACCCACTGGGGAGCCAGGCCCAGCCAATTCCCCACATAAGGGCTTTATTACAGAATAAATACTCCTCAGTTTCATCAGCTGTCCAGGTGGCTGGTCTCAGACATCCCGCAGGTGAAGAAGCCGGATGTGGAGGTCCTGGGCTGATGTGGTTAGGGTTGCAAAGGGTCGGAAACTTTCTGGTAAATTTCCAGAATTTTTCAGAATTTTTTCCATGGGACGTTAAGCCCAGGAATTTTGGGACTTTTGCTTAAATTCATCAAAAAAGTTAGCTTTTAACAGTGAACCTTTTTTATGGGATACACATAAGGCAATTCTTGGTCTTGCGGCATATTTTGGTTAAACTACCTCCAATTCAATGGAATTGTAACCCTCTGCATGCACAGTGCATTATTCCATCACATGTACAGCTGATTCTCAAGATCTTGCACACTAATGAGATGCCATTGAGCCCACACTACTACACTGTCTGAGCCAAGGACTACATGCTTTCTGGTAAGTTCTGATTACAATACTGGGTGGGGTGAATATATTTTATATGACATACATAATTTTTTGTTAACTAGTAAATAGTTGCCTTAAGCAAAGTGTGTAGGTGTGACCCTATTTTCTTTCTAATCTTTACAGGAGAATGCCACGGGCACTATCTGATGTGTGGAGACATTTCACTAAAGCTAATGTAGAAGGAAAAGCTGTGCACATTTGCAAATACTGTGCTAAATCACATGTGAAAAATGAGGCAAAGATGCAGAATCATCTGGTCATGTGCATAAAGTTCCCTCAGCGCTCACAAGCAACCTCTGACAAAAGTCCCTCTACTTCTATTCGAGGTGAAAATGATGAATCAGACACCTTATCGATAGCAACAACTCATGGTCCTCCTGGAATCAGAAGTTTTTTGACTCAATGGAGGAACGTAGTCAGAGAAATGCTGATAAAAGTCTTGCTCGAGCTGTGTATGCAACTGATTGCTCACAGGCAATGTGTATTGGAAGAGATTTCTGAATGTTCTTCACCCAGCATACACCCCTCCAACCAGACATGCTTTATCTACTCATTTGATGGATGCAGAGTTCAACAGAGTTCAAGTGAAGGTCAAGCAAAGCATAGAGAAAGCAGACTGTATTGCAATCATCTCTGATGGGTTGTCGAATGTTCGTGGGCAAGGAATAATTAACTACATCATCTCCACCCCTCAACCAGTATTCTACAAGAGCCCAGACACAAGGGACAACAAACACACCGGTCTCTACATAACAGATGAGCTGAAGGCAGTCATCAATGACCTTGGACTAGAGGTCAACCGATTAATCGGAATGGCCGATTAATTAGGGCTGATTTCAAGTTTTCATAACAATCGGAAATCGGTAATTTTGGATTTTGCCATTTTTTTTTTACACATGTATTTAACTAGGCAAGTCAGTTAAGAACATTCTTATTTTCAATGACGGCCTAGGAACGGTGGGTTAACTGCCTTGTTCAGGGGCAGAACGACAGATTTTTACCTTGTCAGCTCAGGGATTCAATCTTGCAACCTTATGGTTAACTAGTCCAACGCTCTAACCACCTGCCTCATGAGGAGCCCGTCTGTTACGCGAATGCAGTAAGAAGCCAAGGTAAATTGCTAGCTAGTGTGGTGGAAAATTGTCTTACAAATATAACACTTACAAGAACTTGTGAATTCAATAAAGGTTTTAATACAAAATATCAGAAGCCTTGCTGGTCCGCAGAACAACCACAGACCCTAAGCACTGGCTCTGTTCTTATACACATTCAGCATATGAGTCCATCCCACATGCAAATTAAGTTACTTCCCTCAATCGATCTGCCACCATTATCTTTTAGTCTAAGCTTTCTGCTTGTTTACGCCCAATAACGCCCATATCTGCTTTCAGTCAAGTTATAATGGTGGCAGGACCCCTTCATGTCCTAAAAATAATATATGCCCATCTTATCCTATGGGCCTATGTCTTTGGCCTTCGTACTTATGTTTAGCTTGGTGTGCTCTTTGGTATGTCTGTCCTTATTAGGACTAGTAAGGACAGACATAGGACAGACATCCAGCTGTCTGATGCACTTAAGTGTCACCTTTTCCTGTGGTCTGATGTCCACCTATCTTTGCTCTATCGTATTATATCCATCCTATATGTACTATTTACTCCCACACTGGCATTAAACTTAATCAATCATAATCACTAGTTATCATGGTTGATGATATTACTAGTTTATCTAGCGTGTCCTGCGTTGCACATAATCGATGCGGTGCGCATTTGCGAAAAAGGACTGTTGTTGCTCCGTGTGCCTAACCATAAACATCAATGCCTTTCTTAAAATCAATACACAGAAGTATATATTTTTAAACCTGCATATTTAGCTAAAATAAATCCAGGTTAGCAGGCAATATTAACCAGGTGAAATTGTGTCACTCCTCTTGCGTTCATTGCACGTAGAGTCAGGGTATCTTTTGTATTTATCTGTTATTTTACCAGGTAAGTTGATTGAGAACACGTTCTCATTTGCAGCAACGACCTGGGGAATAGCTACAGGGGAGAGGAGGGGGATGAATGAGCCAATTGTAAACTGGGGATTATTAGGTGACCGTGATGGTTTGAGGGCCAGATTGGGAATTTAGCCAGGACACCGGGGTTAACACCCCTACTCTTACGATAAGTGCCATGGGATCTTTTAATGTCCTCAGAGAGTCAGGACACCCTTTTAACGTCCCATCCGAAAGACGGCACTCTACACAGGCCAGTGTCCCCAATCACATTGGGATAAGAAAAATTAGAGCAGAGGAAAGAGTGCCTCCTACTGGCCCTCCAACACCACTTCCAGCAGCATCTGGTCTCCCATCCAGGAACTGACCAGGACCAACCCTGCTTAGCTTCAGAAGCAAGACAGCAGTGGTATGCAGGGTGGTAGGCTGCTGGCATATGCAACAGTGTGGGCCGCCTGGCTCGTTGTGAACTAATTTGCCAGAATTTTACGTAATTATGACATAACATTGAAGGTTGTGCAATGTAACAGGAATATTTAGACTGATGGATGCCACCCGTTAGATAAAATACGGAACGGTTCCGTATTTCACTGAAATAATAAATGTTTTGTTTTCGAGATGATAGTTTCCGGATTCGACCATATTAATGACCTAAGGCTCATATTTCTGTGTGTTATTATGTTATAATTAAGTCTATGATTTGATAGAGCAGTCTGAGCGATGGTGGGCACCAGCAGGCTCATAAGCATTCATTCAAACAGTACTTTCGTGCGTTTTGCCAGCAGCTCTGCTGTTTATGAATTCAAGCCTATCAACTCCTGAGATTAGGCTGGTGTAACGATGTGATGTGAAATGGCGAGCTAGTTAGCGGGGTGTGTTTCAAACATCATTCACTCTGAGACTTGGAGTAGTTGTTCCCCTTGCTCTGCATGGGTAACGCTGCTTCGAAGGTGGCTGTTGTCAATGTGTTCCTGGTTCAAGCCCAGGTAGGAGCGAGGAGAGGGACGGAAGCTATACTGTTACACTGGCAATACTAAAGTGCCTATAAGAACATCCAATAGTCAAAGGTATATGAAATACAAATTGTATAGAGAGAAATAGTCCTATACTTCCTATAATAACTACAACCTAAAACTTCTTACCTGGGGATATTGAAGACTCGTGTTAGAAGGAACCACCAGCTTTCATATGTTCTCATGTTTTGACCAAGGAACTTAAAATGTTGCTTTCTTACATGGCACATATTGCACTTTTACTTTTTTCTCCAACATTTTGTTTTTGCATTATTTAAACCAAATTGAACAGGTTTAAATATTTATTTAATGCTAAATTGATTTTATTGATTTATTATATTATATTAAGTGTTCATTCAGTATTGCTGTAATTGTCATTATTACGAATATATTTTAAAAAATTGGCCTAATCGGTATCTGCTTTTTATTTGTCCTCCAATAATCGGTATCGGCGTTGAAAAATCATAATCGGTCGACCTCTACCTTGGACCACAGAAGGTATTTGCACTGGTGACAGGCAATGCTGCGAACATGAAGGCTGCTTGTTCTAAAGTGGAGGAGTCCTACCCTCACATCACACTCATTGGCTGTGTTGCTCATGCATTGAATCTGCTCCTCAAGGACATCATGGCGCTAAAAACAATGGATACACTCTACAAGAGAGCCAAGGAAATAGTTAGATATGTTTAGAGTCATCAGGTTATAGCAGCAATCTACCTCACCATGCAAAGTGAGAAGAATAAGAGCACCACATTGAAGCTGCCCAGCAACACCCGTTGGGGTGTGTTCTCCTGGAGGGGAAGGAGTCTGGAGTGTGGAGAAATGGCCATGTCACAGTCTGCCGATATGGACAGCCCCATCAAGAGGATCCTCCTGGATTATGTATTTTGGGAGAGAGTGGTAAGCAGCCTGAAACCTATAGCAGTAGCCATTACACAGATTGAGGGAGACAATGCCATCCTGTCTGATGTTCAGACTCTGCTTGCAGATGTAAGAGAATAAATCTGTACTGCCCTGCCCACTTCACTGTTGCTCCAAGCAGAGGAAACTACAGTTCTGAAATATATCAAAAAGCATGAAGACTTCTGCCTGAAGTCCATACACGCCGCAGCGTACATGTTGGACCCCAAGTCTATGGTGTCATCACTGCCGTGTCTCGCCACCTTGGCCTGGATGAGGGCAAGGTTCTTGCCGGTCTGGCGAAGTTCACTTCCAAGCAAGGGCTTTAGGATGGAGATGCAATATGGTAGTCGTGCCAACATGTCGCATCAGCCACCTAGTGGAAGGGACTTCGTGGATCTGAGGCTCTTTCTCCTGTTGCCTCCATCATCCTCCAAATCCCACCAACATCAGCCACCTCAGAGTGCAACTGGTCCTTGTTTGGGAACACACACACCAAAGCACGCAACAGGCTGATCAATACAAGGGTTGAAAAATTGGTGGCCATCCACGCAAAATTGAGGCTTTTTGAGCCTGACAACGCACCAATCTCAAAGGTTGGAAAGTGATAGTGAAGATGAGGCCTCAGAGTCTTATGTTCAAGAGGTGGACATTGAGGTCCAGGGAGAAGACACAGAAGTCTGAGAGGAAGACAACCAAAGCTTTAGTTTCTAGACTATCATTTTACAGATGTTAAATGTTTTTGGGAGATGCGATGGATCATTGGGGATCATTCAATATTCCTTTTGGTTGTTCAGTGAAATCATCCCATGAAGAGTCATCTCATTTAAAGTTAAATTCGTAACTAAAAATTGTTTATTTCCATTGGAAGGATTTAATCATTTGCAATTACGTCTACTTAAAGGTAAAAGGTTTGTTCTGTCTCCATCTGATATAGTAAATATATCCAATGCAAAAAACATTACATTTAAATGGTATTATTAATTTGCATATATTCCCATTAATTCCCACTGAAAGTTTCCACCTCTGAATATTTCCCAAAATGTGCAACCCTAGGCATGGTTACACATGGTTTGCGGCTGTGAGGCTGCTTGGACGTACTGTCAAATTCTCTAAAACATTGGAGGCAGCTTTGGTAGAGAAATTGACATTGATGCCGTCAGCATGCTAATTGCACGTTCCCTGAAAAACTTGAGACATCTGTGGCATTGTGTTACGTGACAAAACTGCACATTTTAGAGTGGCCTTTTGTCCCTAGCACAATGTCCACCTGTGTAATCATCATGCTGTTTAATCAGCTTGTTGATAAGACAGGTGGGTGGATTATCTTGGCAAAGGAGAAACGCTCACTAAACAGTGATATAAACCAATTTGAGCACACAAGTTAAGCTTTGTCTGAGTATGGAACATTTCTGGGATCTTATTTCAGCTCATGAAGCCAATACTTTACATGTTGCATTTATATTTTGTTCAGTATATTTGTATTGTTTGGCTACACAATCAGCAGGTGCATATGTGGGCAAATCCAATTGTTGGTGCTTATGTAGGCTGCTATTGGATCCAAATGTTTGCTCATTGTTTTCAAAATGTCAAGAATCCTCCTCTTACAGCTTCAATAAAGATGTGGTATTTTTATACAGATGCCTCAGATTCATAAGAGGTAATTACAATTGACCTCATCTTTTTCTGGAAATGTGGATTTTTCTCAATCAGCCAAATACATAATTGCATACAACTTACCAAAGAGCACTAGTGTTGAATGAATATGCTGGAACAAAGTGTTATGAAAATAAACTTAAAATAATTGGCTATAATGCAATACGCGTTGGCAGTAGGCTTACGAAAGAAGGGAAAATCACCTTCACCATAAATACTCCAACCACAGTCTGAGCTAGAGGCCCACACGGCCAGGAAGCATGCAAGATCTGACTCACTCATACTAGGGCCAGCAAACACATTCACTTCCCCTTTCTCACAACTGAAATAATACAGAGTCCTTTACGAACAGAAACAGCTCATCTTAGCAGAGACTAGTCTCAACCAACACAGCTAGTGCCACAGAAATAGAACTAGACAACGTGCAAATCAAAATGGTATGCACACTCAACCTCATGACTGAGGATGTGGCCAAAAAGGAGAGAATGTATGAGAAACACACAAGCACCATTACTCAAAAGTACAAACAAGCTGTCATGAGTTTTATTTGATTATATCATTCATCATTATCATTTCGTATCGTATGACAGCTTAATAAATCTGTGATGCGTCTTGTACTAAAATGTAACCATACATCTTGTTTTTCCTCTCTCCATGATGAGCGTACTTAACAGGTTAATATTTTGTAAAAAAAAAAAAAAAAAAAAAAGACAAGTGTACATAAAGAATGTATAAAAACAATACAGGCTGTTTCAGTTGCAACACATTCTCATTGTCCCCGTCATGAATATCAACCTGGTTAATACTTTTAAGGACCCGCCTTGGTTTTGAGATTTGCTCTAAGAGGCAGAAAATGAAACATTTAATTATATACAGTCATCAATATTTATGACTACAGTACATACGTGGGAGACGCAGTTGGGTGCCCCACACCCACACTGGATTGGTCACTTTTCTATAGTCTTCGCCATGGATTGGTTGTTCACTCACAGTACGCGTCACCACCCTCTTCCTGCTATCGGGCCCTTGAGCCTGCCCTTTCTCTCACAGATCCATGGTCATGGCCAAGTCATGTGATAAGTGAGAGGGATGCGATGACACCGCCTCAGAACTGCAACAGAAGCCATTGACAAACATAATTGTTTCATTATTCCCAGTGGTTTGACCACATTTCTATAAATGCATTAGAATCTAGATTTTTTTTTTCCTCTAAAAACATAGCGGTCTTACATTCTTGAGGAACTCCTCCGCAACGATACGGGCACGGGCATTGACAGACAGCTTCATCTCGCTGATCTCCTTGTCAATCTCCTCCATGAAGGTGATGACGAAGTCCACTAGCTTGTGCTTGTACATCTGCTCCGTGTGGAAGTTGGTGATGAGGAAACTAATGTCATAGCCCTAGATGACAGGATGGAGGAAGAGAGGTCTTACAACATCTGAAGCAATACTAACACCAACTGGATTGTGTCCGGTTGTCTTGACTCCTCTCTCTCACCTCAACGGATTTCCTCCTGAGAATGAAGAAGTTCTCTGCTCTCATCATCATGAAGCGCATGAACTTGTGGCACAGGATCTTCTCAATCTCATCAGCCTGATGGAGCCAATCAGAGCACCAGTAAGCATTTCCCTTGAACACACTTTTTTATTAATTGGCAGACAAAGGCGTTTAAAATCTACACTTAGTGTACAAAACATTCCTAATATTGAGTTCCCCCCCAGAACAGCCTCAATTTGTTGGGGCGTGGACTCTACAAGGTGTCGAAAGCATTCCACAGGGATGCTGGCCCATGTTGACTCCAATGTTTCCCACAGTTGTGTCAAGTCTTGATTTACACAGGAAACTGTAGTGTGAAAAACACAGCAGTGTTGCAGTTCTTGACACAAACTGGTGCGCCTGGCACCTACTACCATACCCCGTTCAAAGGCATTTCAATATTTTGTCTTGCCCATTCATCCTCTGAATGGCACATATACACAATCCATGTCTCAATTGTCTTAAAGATAATATATATATATAACCTGTCTCCTCCCCTTCATCTACACTGATTGAAGTGGATTGAACAAGTAACATCAATAACTGATCACAGCTTTCATCTGGATTCACCTGGTCAGTCTGTCATGGAAAGAACAGGTGTTCTTAAAGTTGTTGTTTTTGTGTGTGTTTTTTACACTCAGTGTATGAGAAAGACTCTACTTAACACACAACATCAAGATAATGGAAGGGTGACATTGAAAGCGAGAAGGAGGGTCATAACCCCTGACCTGCTTCACAGCAATGCTGACTCGCACAGAGTTGATGGAGCCCTCGATTAGGACCTTCTCCTTGTCATTGCGGCTGATTACCACAGGCTGTAGTAAGAGCTCTTTACTACTCCTGTAATGACAAAAGACAGTGTGTCACAAATAACACTAATGATATCATTATGAGAAGAGAGCACGAGAGAGCTCACTCACCTGACCTCCACCTCTGGCTTGTTGTGGCGCTCCACCACCTGAGAGGAGAAGTTCTCCAGGCAGAGAGCGGCCTGCAGTGTGGCACGCACAGCATTCAGGTATGGGCGTAGTGTCGCTGTCTGAGGGAGGGGGTGACGAGATTAATTTTGAAACACTACTATTACAGATCAATGATTACGACAATCTTCCAGAAACCCCCCCCATTCTCAGCACACACAACTGAGGCTTTACCTTTACGTCTCAGACAGACTGCTGTCCAGACCTCTAGAGAGGAAGTACCATGTTACTACAAGCATATTTAGCCTCCTTGTTCTTTTGCATAGTATTGAACAATCAATGAATGTTGTGGTGGTGTCAGCGCGTTCTAGATGTAATATAATCAAAAGGATCGGATCAGACAAGTATACAAGTCCAACTGGTTTGAGAACAGCTTTGATCCAGATTTTTTTTGGTGCGCACCGTCCCGCCCACATTAATCTGTGCAACTATCAAGCCCCCAGAAAAAATATACTGTTTTAACCTAGGAATTTGAAATCAGAGATTTGCATCGGTATTTATGATTAAAGTCACTCACCATTTCTCTGTTGTTCTGGGTTTGAAGGCGGAAGTTATAGTGCCACGCCTGCATTCAACATCTCTTCCGCAAATTTTACACTTCTTATATCACAACGAACAGAGCCAGAGAAGAAGAGGCAAAGCGAGAGGGTCGACTCCGCCCAAAATCTGTCTGCGCAGATTAAGCAGACCAAGTGAGGAGTTTTTTTTTTTTTAAATATGTGAGGCTTATTTGATCAAATAAAAGTTTCATAATGCTTAGGTTGTTACGAGTTTTTTTGATATGTTTTCTACAAAAGATCATTGGCTAGCTAGAATGTTCCCACTTTATCTGGCCTCTTCCCACCTTCCTAGCCAGCAGATCAGACCCGCATGCTTACAGCTGCACTAGGGTCAGACAGCATTTCTGTGTAATTATTAAGACAACGGAGCAGGCAAGAGATACGCAGTGGTGGAAAAAGTACTCAATTGTTATACTTGAGTAAAAGTAAAGATACCTTCATAGAAAAGTCCCCCAGAAAAATACTACTTGAATAAAAGTCTAAAAGTAGAATATCAAAAGTAAAAGTATATATAATTTCAAATAGTTTATAATAAGATGATCAGATGGCACAATTTTATATATTTGTATAACTTCCACCTTTTTTATTTAAAACGTTCCTGTCCTGCTAAGCATTGAAAATGTAACAAGTACTTTTGGGTGCCAGGGAAAATGCATGGAGTAAAAAGTACATTATTTCTTTAGGATTGCAGTGAAGTAAAATTAAAAGTCGTAAAAAATGTAAATATTAAAGTAAAGTACAGATACCTAAAATAAATCAAAATGTATTTATCACATACGCAGAATTCAACAAGTGTAGACTTTACCGTGAAATGCTTACTTACAAGCCCTTTCCCAACAATTCAGAGTTAAAAAGTAAGAAAATAGTAACTCAATAGATAACAGTAAGGGATGGATCAAAGATGAGGGGTGGCATCAGGCACACATCATTTTATAGCCTAATAAGCAACTAATTCTAAAACAGGCTATTTAGAGTGGCCTCAGTCAAATGATCCATAGCCTATAGGCTAGAAAGTCTTGACCTGCTCCACAACAGCCCAGTCCATGTGGATGGAGGTGTGCTCAGCCCTCCGTTTCCTGTAGTCCACAATCAACTCCTTTGTCTTGCTGACGTTGAGGGAAAGGTTGTTGTCCTCCCTGTAGGCTGTCTCATCTTTGTCGGTGATCAGGCCTACCAACGTCGTGTCGTCTGCAAACTTAATGATGGTGTTGGAGTTGTGCGCTGCCACACAGTCGTGGGTGAACAAGGAGTATAGGAGGGGACTAAGCACACCCCTCTGAGGGGACCCATGTTGGGGGTCAGCATGACAGATGTAGTGTTGCCTACACTCACCACCTGGGGGCGGCCCATCAGGGAGTCCAGGACCAGATGCAAGGGAGGTGTTGAATCCCAGGGTCCTTAGCTTAGTGATGAGCTTGGAGGGCACAACAGTGTTGAACGCTGAGCTGTAGTCAATGAATAGCATTGTCATGTAGGTGATCCTTTTGTCCAGGTGGGAAAGGGCAGTGTGGAGTGCAATAGAGATAGTGTCATCTGTGGATCTGTTAGGGAGGTATTTGAACTGGAGTGGGCCATGGGTGTCTGGGATGATGGTGTTGATGTGAGCCATGGACAAAGCATTTCATGACTACTGTCACGCCTGCTCCCTCTCTCCGGTGCTCGACGTTGACGGTTTACTAACCACCGATCCTGGCAACCCACATTGCTCACACCTGGCAACCATCATAGCACACACCTGGACTTGATCACCACCCTGGTTACTCTCCCTTCATATAGCCCTCAGTAAGACTTAGTCTTCAGGCAGTATTGGTTTTGGTTACGTTCAGTACACTGCTCCAGTTTTGTATTTTAGTCATGTTTATTATTATTAAACTCACCTTCTGCACCTGCTTCCTAACTCCCTGCGTATAAGTTAAAGCTACAGATGTGTGTGCAACGGGGCAATAGCCATTTAGACAGGTTACCTTGGAGTTCTTGGGCACAGGGACTATAGCGGTTTGCTTGAAAAAATTAGGTATTACAGACTGAGTCACGGCGACGTTAAATAATGCGTACTGAACGTAACCAAAGGAGTGAAGACACTTGCCAGCTGGTCAGGGCATGCTCGGATTATGCTTTCTGGCAATCCATCTGGCCTGCGACCTTGTGAATGTTAACCTGTTTTAAGGTCTTACTCCCGTCGGCTACGGAGAGCGAGATCCTACAGTCATCCATAACAGCTGGTGCTCTCTTGCATGGTTCAGTGTTGCTTGCTTTGAAGCGAGCATAGAAGGTATTTAGCTCATCTGGTAGGCTCGCGTCACTGGGAAGTTCACGGCTGGGTTCTCCTTTGTAATCTCTGATATTTTGTAAGCCCTGCCACATCCGATGAGTGTCAGAGTCGGTGTAGTAGGATTCGATCTTAGCCCTGTATTGAAATTTTTCCTGTTTGATGGCTCATTGGAGGTCGTAGTGGGATTTACTGTAAGCATCACGATTAGTGTCCTGCTCCTAGAAAGCTGCAGCTCTAGTCTTTATCTCAGTGTGAAAGTTGCCTGTAACCCATGGCTTCTGGTTGGGATATGTATTGACCCCGTCACTGTGGGGATGCTGTCGATGTACTTATTCATTTAGCTGATGACTGATGTAAACTCCTCAATACTCCAGCAATGGATCCCCCACAGAGGAGGGCTGTGCCCAAGCAGAGGAGAGAAGGCACGACAGCAAACGGTTCCCCAACTGAGGCAGGCAAGTCCCCCAGTGCAGGAACCAGAGGAGGGCCCAGGGCAAACCCCAGAGCAGGCCCCGGCGGTAGATCCAGAGCCAAGCCAGATCAGGAGGCAGTGTTGTTGAGTCCAGGGCAGATGGTGGACCAGCTCTGACCCCAGGTGCAGAAATAGGTAGTGCCCCTGGGACAGGTCACTGGGGGGCAAGGTCTGGGTGGTCACCCCAGATGAAGTCTGGCGTATCCCCCACAGTCACGTCGGGGGTTGTGTCCTGTGCACGCTGGTCAGGGTCATCCTAGATACCCCGAACAGGACCCAGGGCTGTTGCTGTGTCCTGTGATGGGCCCATGTCAAATCTAAACCGGTGAGGGGGGGGGGGGGGGGGGGGGTCGAAAATTACATCTGGTGTGGGTGTAGCAGTGTGATGTTGTTCCCCTAGATTATGCACCAAGTTGCACACAAGGACCAATTCAAATAGGCCAGGTCAAGAGGGGATGTTAATAATTTGATAATAATAATAATAATTCAGTGTATTTTTAAAAATTTAATTACAGCTACTTAGCTAATGTTTTTCTTTGGTGTACAAACACTTATTCATATCAATATTGTACATACATGTGATTGTAAAAGTTTTGTATATTTTGGTTTGGCACATTGCGGGTTATCTGTATTTCTGTACCCCCTTATTGTTCTCTTTTGCCTGACCTTCGGCTAGCAAGGTATGTTGTCCTTGGCTCAAATTGTTTAATATAAAACCGTCATAATGTTACACAATGTACTGTTATGCTACCAAAAGTTTGTTACAATGTGGATAATATAAAGATTTATGTTAACAAGTTTCACAAAGCTTGCTAACTAGGGTATCTACTGTAACTTGTGAGTACTTGGGACAGTGTTTGAGTGAGTGTCTATGTGCTTGCGCAGGTGCCTGAGAGCTAGGACTGCGCCAAGGGTTAACATAATGTGTGTTGTCTCTTTGTGTGCAGGTATGTCCTTTATTTTGTCCGAATTATGTTCTGTATCATGTTACTTGTATTGTATGGTGTGCTGTTGTGCACTGAATGTGTGCACGCAGCACCTGTTATTTCCTTTTGGCACTCTTTTGCCTGACCTTCGGCTAGCAAGGTGCCTGAGAGCTAGGACTGCGCCAAGGGTTAACATATTGTGTGTTGTCTCTTCGTGGGCAGGGCAAATAAAAATAATTCCACTAGCAGACCTTCAGTTGTGGCAGCGTCCTAATTAAAAGTACACAACGCAGAAAGAACCACACTACATGGGCTTAGTCTCCATAGCAGGCAGCACCAGATGACCAGTCGCAGCTAAGGACAGGACGTGTCCATGCCCGGTCTCAGTTGCAGCCATGCTGTGGCCGAAGAGGCAGAATACTCACACCCTACAGTCAGTCGTAGTCGGTAATGTTGCTGAGGCTGCTGAAGCGGCGTCCTTCTGCTGAACTCCATACGACTGTCTCATGTCCTCCACTGCAGGCGGTCGGAGAGGGCGCCCCTGACCGGAGGAATCCCAGGATCTGGTTTGCTGTTTCAAGATGCGAAGAAGACACGGTATATTCTGCTCCAAACGAATCATAAGTGTTTCCTGTTCTCCACTGGAAAAAAAACGGAAAACCATTTGACGGATGCAGCGATGTGACTGCCTGGTAGCCCACACATTGGGGTGTTACTGCAGCCCCACCTGGTGCTGAGTAATATCCCACAGGTGGAGAAGAGGGGCCATAGGGTTCATGCTGCACGGTCAGCAGGCGTAGGGCTCCCAATGGCTCCAGAGAGGAGGTATAATCCACATGGCAGTAGTCCACTGGATACCCCAGAGCCATACTCCATTGGACCGCAGGTGGGCGCCATACTGTAGTGGTGTCAGCAAAGTCACAAATCCAGCGAGACAATGAAAAGAGAGAAAACAGGGTCTATGTATTCTACTGGTTTGTGACTCACTGACACCGCTCCCGGTTAGAGGGGAATAAAGCAGTCCAAGAGTTGACACACACAGGGAACTTTATTTACACACACTGATGAAGATGTGCATGGGGATGTAAAGGTACAGAGACAGATAGATAATGAATATGCTACACAGGAGATAAATATACTGCATAGGTATGTGCAGAGTGCAATAGAATGGGATAAACTATGCATTAAGGAATGCTAATGGATAGAACTGGAGCAAAGGACTGTATCTAATAACCATGTATCACAAGAAGCACTCATGCTAACAATAAACATGTTACCTAATAACATCCAATGATCATAGGGCTGTTGCAGTGACCGTATTACCGCCACACCAGCAGTCACAAGTCATGACTGCATTCAAATTCCCTTTGACAGTTCATGGTAATCCCATCCAAAACTGTGCAAATTAGTGGCGTGGATGGTGGTCTACGGCCCTCACTAATGGCATGGTACTCAGCGCGCTCTATTGTCCTTCTAATCACTCTCTAAACACTTCATGATTGAATTTGAATAATCTGAATGATGAGGACGAATGGTGCGGGGCGGATCAACTGGCTACCGGCCGCCTTTGGCCTCTATTTCCATTGTTTGAGCGGTCAATCGACCATTTTGTCAATAAAATAGATCATCTTTGACAGAGCGTTTTCATTGGATTTCGGTCTGGTCGTCACTAGTTACCACCGCCACAAAGTCATAAACCCCGCCTTTTTCTAAAATGTCTCTTCTTAAAATCTGATTTTAAATCTAACCACCCTGCTAACTTTATGACTAATCCTAACCTTAAATTATGACCAAACAGCAAATGTATGTTTTCATGAATTTTACTATAGCCAATTTTGACTTTGTAGCTGCAGTAACTAGTGGACACCTTGTGGTCGCTGCGACCATCTTTCTGGGCTCTGAACGTCTTTGGACGCATCCATTTGTTGGCCTCACTGTGGGGGAGTTAAATAAAATAAGAATTTAGGCCAAGTGATATTTTTTTATAATAATTGTATTAAGAACTATTGTATTATTACACACAGAACTTCATAAACATGAGTGACAAATACAAATATTTAGATCCTTAATATTCGCTTGATTCCCATTACCGTAAATACACATCCCCAAATATGATACATTTTTAAATATATGTTTTTACCGGAGATACCATTCTACAATTTAGTGTCTCTGACATTCTTTATTCTTTACTTGGTTATTAGTGAAACAAAAATATTAGTAACAATTGAAGATAATGTAACACTCAGAAAAACGATTTACAAGTTTTCAAAATTGAACACAAATCTCTGTTCCTGAAAATTCTTACCCCCCTTCTTCCGTAGATGGTTCAGTCAATGATGGATGCCAGTCTACGGGTCAGAGGTAAGTTAAATAGTGTTGTGTTAATATTCAAAATTAAGCCAATTTACATGGTGCATTTGTAATCAAACCAATGTCTTGTCCAGCTGCATTGGGGGTTCTGATTGATATTGTAAATGGTCAGTTTAGTTTCTGACGCACCGGTCATTCAGCGCATACTGTGTTAAAGCCAGCAAGCTAGCCAGCGTTCACGTTATCTTCAATGGAAATCACCCACGTTGTTCCCCGTTCTTGAAACTAATATGAGGAGCTTTTCCAGAGCAGTGGTCCAAGGTTGCTTTATTGACAGATTAGTTTTCTTCTAATCCTGCCACTCCTGGTTCTGAGGGGACCCACAGGATGTGCAGACTTTAGTTCCAGCGCAGTGCCACCCACCTGATTCAACCAGCCCTGACTTTAATAGTTGAATCGTGTGTGTGTGTGTGTGTGTGTGTGTGTGAGAGAGAATTTACTTGTTTCATATCTGTTCATTTTTGTATGACCAATGGTGCACTTGACCTCTCCTCCACATAGACATAGCCCACTCTAACCATCAAGATGAGTGAGTTGAAGGACTGCCCGCCTCTAAAGTACTATGACTTTAAGCCAGTAGAGCATGTCAAGGTATGCCCCCGCTACACTGCCGTGCTCGGGCGCTCAGAGGACGATGGCATCGGTATTGAGGAGCTGGACACACTGCAGCTGGAGCTGGAGACTCTCCTGTCCTCTGCTAGCCGCCGTCTCAGAGCTCTGGAAGAACAGAGGCAGGTAAGGCAGGAGTCAGTGAGCACATCTCAAATGTTGTCATTAAACAGTTGAGCAGCTTTTATGTCATTGGACAACCTGAGTTGCCTCCTTACTCTTACCTGCTGCTGCTACACCTCCATCTGTAATGTTGGACAGGCAAGATATTTTGCTGCCATAGTGTTTCTGGCACTACAAGTGATACTTGTGTCATCCTTATTTGATAATTACATTTTGTTGGTGACTGGTACCTATTTTTCTCAGATTCTCACAGACTGGCAGGATAAGAAAGGGGACAAGCGCTTTCTGAAGCTGGGAAAAGACGCAGACCTCTCAGCCTCATCACGTCACAAACCGAAGAAGCAGAAACTCGATGGAAAGGGCAGTCACGGGCCTGGGCCTGGTCCTGGACGACCTAAATCCAAAAATCTGCAGCCCAAAGTCCAGGAGTACGAGTTAAGTGAGGATCCACAGGACATTCCCCGTAATCCTAAGAATGATGCCCCCAACAGGTCGGTGACAATCACATCTCACACAAACAGTGTTCTAAGGCAGTGTTTCACAACCCTGGTCCTCATATCCTCAACAGTAGACATTTTTGTTGTAGCCCTGGACAAACAGCTCATTGAGGGCTGCTTCTTCTTCTTTAAAGTGTTATGTCAAACTACACCTATTGGTGTATTGCCGCCACCTACTGTTTTGGCTGTATATCAGCCCAAATAATTAACCAAAAAAACTGAACAAAATAAACAAAACACAATGTACACCTTTATTCAGATTCAACTGCCAAAGCCCAACCCTATAGGCTCTGGGGCCTGGGAAGGAAGAGCATAGTTGGACAGTATTTTTTGCAATGTTTCGGCAGTGAAATCCTGGAACCCCAAAACCTTTCAGCCGCAGTTTCTTGGACTTTTTCATTTATGCAGTGCAATTAATCAAATGCCCGATAAACACCATACCTGCTAAAAGCTGCTCAACCTTCTTCACAATTAGCATATCAGTTTCCCTCAACTGTTGAACAGCACTGAATCTCCACAGTCTGCGGAGTATCCACCGCTATATCTTCAGCTCCCTTCGCTCCTTCAACTATTTCACGTGCTTCCGTGTAGGAGACCTGCTGAATAGCCCTGACCCTTGCCACTTCATACTCCTTTACCCTAACCAGGCACTCCGGGGAATTTGGAAGATGGTTGCCATCACAATAACATTGTACACTCTCAGATTCTTCAACAACATTCCTTCGACACACACTTGATACATGTCCATACCTTTCGCAATTCCGGCAAAACACCAGCTTGGACACAAGCTCTCACCGTATATCTAACATATACCATCTTCACATTTGAAGGGAGATACTCTTCCTCAAACACTAATAATACTGAAAGGCTTTCTTCTTTAATCCCCATCCACTGCATGGTTCAGCCGGTGTGTTCCAACTACTCCTGGTATGCTCCTCGTAAACCACAAGGCCTCCACATCCAATACGACGCCAGAGATGACAACTTTTAAAGGTACTCTGCTACAAAAATCAAAACTCTCTACTTCATAAGTCAATAGTTTGTCGATCCTTAATGCCCTTTCCTTCTCTTCTTTCGACACACAAGAAATCAAAACAAAACCACTTCTGGTCCCTCTGATCAACTCCACCTTTCCCAATGCATCCCTTACCATCATTGATACTTCAAACGGATCCCACAAAAAGCATAATTGTTAGTGAACCCTACTCCAACCAAAAACCTATACTCATGAACAACTTTAGCCCTTTTTTGTTTGTTTCCTTTATCACGGTCTTTCACTCTTTAGCCAAACTGCAAGTATCCACTCTCCACCAATCTCACTCCCACTGGACCAGAATCATCCTTTACATCTTTGGAACGAGGCCCGAACTCAGCAGTCTCCACCACGGGTACTTCAGGTTCAAAGCTACTAGAGCAAATATCCCTCTTTTTACACTTGTTGCCAACCCTCTCTACCACCCCGCTTCCCTCTACTCAACTCATTCTCAGCTGTCATCACTACACCTGGCACCGCAATTGATTCACCCTCACTCTTGTCGTGTTCAATTCCTTCTGTAGCTCTTCTAGAAGTTCTGTCCGATCCTCCATTCCATATTCACTCAGGACATATTTCACGTTTCTTCTGTTTCCCTTGTCCACCATCTTCTCCTTCAACAATCCTTCAGAAGGTTTGTACAATCTCCCACCCCATATTTATTCATAATGTTTGTTTCTTCCTTTTTCCATTGTCTGCCATCTTCTTGAACCCATCGCCTTAAGATGTTTTTGGGAAACCGGCTCATTCAGGGCTTGATGATTAGTTGACAAGTTGAATTAGGTGTGCTTGTCCAGGGTCACATTAAAAATGTGTACTGTTGGTGGTACTCGAGGACCAGGGTTGGGAAACACTGCTCTAATGTTACTGACGGTGTTTGGCTGTTTTTCATTGTCCCACGTGCAAGATTTTCCAGTGTATTTGTGTCTTGTGTTTTCCAGATTTTGGGCATCAGTAGAGCCATACTGTGCTGACATCACAAATGAAGAAATCCGGGTTCTGGAAGAACTCCTGAAGCCCCCGGATGATGAGGCTGAATACTACAAGGTACAATATTGAATCCTACCCCTTAATGCAATGAGCATAACACGACAAAACTTATAGTAGCTGGCCTCTCAGGTCCCAAGCACTACTAGCCTATCTGATAGAAGGTATTCTGTGACTCATCCTCTGTTACACATTGCCCCAAGGAGAGAACATAGATAAATAATATTGTATTGATTGTATTGTGTAGATTCCGGCATTGGGGAAACACTACTCTCAGCGATGGGCTCAGGAGGATCTGCTGGAGGAACAGCGGGAAGGGGCTCGAGCCAACGACAAGAAGAAAAGCCTCATGGGACCACTGTCTGAATTAGATGCCAAAGGTGAGGGCACTCTATGAGATGGGCATAACAACATACAGCATGTATTGAGTGGATGAGCCTTCACGAATGAGTAGTGTTTTGTCTTCCTCTAGCATCATCAATGAAAAAAATCATGTTTAATTATGTCTGACACAAGGGATTTTATTCTCTTAGATGTGGATGCCCTGTTAAAAAAGTCTGAGTCCCAGCACGACCCACCAGATGATGGTTGTCCTTTTGGTCCTCTTACACAGCGGCTCCTTCAGGCTCTTGTCGAGGTCGCATATTTCAGGCTTTGTTGTTTACGCATACATCCCTGCAAATAACTAGTTGATTTGAATACTTTAGAATTAAACTGTAGAGCTGAAATTCTTTAAGTATTGTTTCTTTCTTGCAGGAGAATATCATATCACCCATGGAGGATTCTCCAATCCCTGACATATCCGGGAAGGATGGAGGGAACGAGGGGGCTGGGACCTCACCTCGCAGCCAGGGCAAAGCTTTTAGGTAAAGGCATATCCTCCATAAACTAACATCACCTCGTTATAACCTTGTAGGATACACTCTACAGATACCCTGTAGGAAAATGCTAAATAGCAACAAAGGCTTTGTAGATTACACCAATATATTCCAATCACTGATTGCTTCTTCTGCCACTCAGTCACTTACCAATCAGTCAACTAGATCTTTCTTTCAGCTGACTTTCCCTCTCTCCCTATTTCCTAGTGTTCCTCACACGCGCTCTCTCGAGGCACGGATTAAGGAGGAGCTGATGTCTCAGGGGCTGCTGGATTCTGAGGAGCGACCCGGAGCAGGCGGAGACTCCGAGGATGAGGTGCTCGCTGAGCTCCACAAGAGACAGGCTGAACTCAAAGCCCTGAGTGCCCACAACAGATCCCGTAAGCAGGAGTTACTCCGGTGAGAGAAAAGTGCAGGGGAGAAATGTAAAATGTACATGAGCAATAAGGTTGATTTAAGGTCCTAAAGAACTGGCTGATGACTTTAAGAAACGTGCCAAACTCATTCCACGGAGGGCCGAGTGTCTGCGGGTTTTCACTCCTCCCTTGGACTTGATTGATGAATTAAGGCCACTGATTAGTAAGGAACTCACCTCACCTGGTTGTCTAGGTTTTAATTGAAAGGAAAATCCCCAAAACCAGCAGGCACTTTTGACGCTCCTGGTTTAAGACCTAAAAGGAGGGATGTTCTTACGTTGATGATAATGTTGCTTCACCTCATCACATCATCACATGTGCAGTACCTGAACACTCATCAAAAACTAGTACTGGATTTGGCTATTATTCACAACACGCCTCATAGTTGACTTTAACTGTCCCTTCACCGTCCTCCTTACAGCCTGGCAAAGGAGGAGATGCGGAAGCAGGAGTTGCGGCAGAGGGTCCGGGTGTCTGATAATGAGGTCATGGAGGGCTTCCGTCGCATTATGGCTGCCAGGCAGAAGAAACGCACACCGACAAAGAAGGAGAAGGATCAGGCATGGAAAGCACTGAAGGAAAGAGACAGCATCCTCAAGCTGCTGGATGGGTAGAGGGGCAATCATTTAGGGTGGGTGTGGGGTAGTTTCATTCTGCCAATGAGTATATACTGTTGTATATGTGTGTGTGTGTGTGTGTGTGTCTGGTCATATGCTTCCATGCTCTAGTGGCCATAAGCATTTTATCACGTTTTCTTACTCTATATAACTATCCAATGGAAGTACAGTGAATACCTGCAATGATGTAGCATGATTGTCATAGTTGTTGAAAATGGAGGCATGCATTTTTTGATAATTTGTGTATTCTTGTATGAGTATGTTAACTAAACCTTCGGTGCACTGTATTCACTGTTTGACCATCCTCACCAGAGGAGCTTATGATGATTTCATGTGGTTCTCTGTGTGCATTACTGGCATTTGTTTTCTGAGACTAACTAGTATTGTTTTCCACTGGCATTTTCCAAGTTCTATTGTTGATTTTGTTTACATTTTATTTAACGTTTATAGTGTATCTCTAGTATGGAGAAACTAAAACGTAATGTGTGAAAAAATAAATATCAGGAAAAGGGTTGTGAGGGAATATCAATGTGATGTGCAATTTACTTTCACACTACATAACGTTGCAAAACGTTTAACCAACTCAACTGGTCGGGATGAAATGGAGAGAAGGTTGGAGAAGCAACAGCTGTGCTGGAATGCGAATATGAGTGTTGGTTCTGATTGTATGGAGTGGAAATATGAGGGTCAAGGAGCGGACTGGTCAGTAGTGGAAAGACAGAAGAGAGATCATGATACAGAAAGCAGTAGAGTGTATAGTAAAGAAAGTATATAGAGGTTCAAGGTAGGAAGCAAGAGTAATGTGTTGTGATGGTGTTTGAGACCACAGGTCCTCATTTACACCCCATCTGACTAACCAATGCTGTAGCGAAAGAGGTGGGTGAAGTCAAATTAGCTCGGTTCATTGGAAATGGTAGATTGTTCATATTTTGTGGTAGCCAGGGTCAGCAAGAGAATATTCTGAAAGTGCTTAATTATTAATTGGAATAATATTAAAAGCCATGTCCCAGGTGCTTATTCTAGGTTGAGGGGAGTCATCACTGGGGTCCCAATATATGTCCATAGATGATATTTAAGAAATGTGAAGGGAGGAAGAGTCATTGAGGCCAAAAGGTTGATCATTAGGAAAGAGGGTCAAATAAGTGAACGCTTATCAGTGCTGCTGAGGTTAGAAGGTTTTGCCTGGAAAAGTAAAGATTCCTTAGTTTAAATGTCAGATAATTTGTCCCATCCCCATTGCCGTGTATTAAATGCCAAATAATTGAACATGTAGCTAGCTGTACAATGTAAAAGAAGGAAAAGATGTACCCAGATCATGATTGATCGTATATTCCATCACAGTAGGTAGCGACATGCACAACGTTTGTTTGCGTAACCGCCACGATATCAGAAGAAGAATAACCATCTGAACGCGCCCTCTGACTTATGTTGCAGTGACTGGCAAGTCGAGACGAAGTCCAGTCCGAAACAACAGAAATTTCAACGGTAAATCACCATGTAAATACTTATATTTGGTTCTCCCATTTTTACCATGCATCGAAAGATTTGTCAGCTATCTGAAGTTGAACCGTGGCTTCCTAGGCAGCTGAAAATAAAGTTGCATGGTTGACTTGGTAGCTAGCAAGCTAAGCTAACAGAGATAGTTCACGTTACTGGTAGATCGATATAGCTAGCTATTAGCTAATGCTTCTCGAGTCACCTTGGAAAATGTTTAGTTTGTCAGTTCGCATACCCAATGCTTTCCAGAAGATACCGAATCTACTGTTACATTTGTTTACACCGAGCTGCACTGTCATTGGGTTCGGAACTAGCCAGCAGATCCAACCCACTTGCTTACAGCTGTACTAGGGTCTGACAGCCTTCCTGTGTAGATTAATGCCATATGTCCACCAGATACAGGCATTTTGCCATATGTTGTTTTTGCCAAATGTCTAGCCCACATTTTCTGTACATCATGACCCTTGCAAGGTTGCAGAACAGTTTGCAGCATAGAGAAGACCATTTTCGCTCTGTTTGACCAAAGCTAATAATTAGAACAGATGGAAGTTATTATCCTGTTGACCTAATGGTGTCATAGGATGGCAGAGCTAGCAAGAGACTGGTGCGCACAACGGCATATTACAACAATGAATCTAGTTTGTTTCTATTCTTTCCACTCATCTCTAGCAACATCAACAAATTGAACTGGTTGTTCCCATATAGAGTACTGATTTCAAATCACTAGCTTGCTCTGCGTGATGGCATGCTAAATTACACACTGAAAAGTGCTGTGTGTATTAATTCTGTACTGCGTTCTGTTGGCTACCCAAGTATAGTAATGATGAATTGTCTGTCATTCTTACCAGAGATGAATTTCCAGTCATTCATCCAGTATCTTCTCCTCTCTAACTACACAATTGTCATCACAATTTGGCTTCAGTATGGTGCAAGCCCCGCCATGTGACACGCATAATGAACTTCCATTTGTACCACTGCACGGTAATGCAACGTCACGAGTTGAAAATATTGAATGCATGCGGTACACAGAACGCACCGCAGCCTAGTGCGCATCCCAAATGTAGCATTGCGGACTGTTCCATTAACAATTAATAACTTCTGCCGGAGCGTGAAGAGTTTGATATATCTGGTGGACATGAAGCTAAATAGGAATAACCCCCTTTTTTTTCTAAATTCGCCTAAAATGACACCCAAATCTAACTGCCTGAAGCAAGGATATGCATATTCTTGGTACTATTTGAAAGAAAACACTTTGAAGTTTGTGGAAATGTGAAAGGAATGTAGGAGAATATAACACAATAGATCTGTTAGATGAAAATACATCACCATCTTTGAAATGCAACAGCAAGGTCCCAAATCTAGCCATCACTCTGGTTGTAATTCCGATGGTGTCCACAAGATAGCAGCAGTGTATGTGCAAAGTTTCAGACGGATAACTTGAAGTATGAGCAAACTACATGACGTGTGAAGTCACCCAGGTACATTTGTGCAAATCGTGAAGGAGACATTTACATTCACATTACATTTTTCTGCAAGAATATCATTAAATCTGTATACTTGGATTTAGCTTTTCCAGTGTTAGTAGCCATATTATAAGTTCAACATTTGCAAAACACCCAGTTTTCATAACTTCGTAACTCCTCCATATTTTTGTCCAAATGAAAAAGGCTTGCTGTCGCACAAGGTTAGCAGTAACATTTTGCGACATATACTGGGTTTCTGCATACTCCCGTAAAGCCCAGATCATTAGCTTTGTTTGACCCCGATTGGTGCTTATTTGACAAAGTGACAGTCAATCAAGTGAAGACCGCCCACGTCATCGGCGTACCATGAAGGCGTCGCTCACTGACCAAATTTGGTGTCCTATAGGATATACTACACTCCTAATGATATAGTGAAGTCTGGTTACGTTTTAGGATCTCTGAGGAATAAATGTGAATGTTATTTGACTGGTTGAAACAACGTTTAGGGTTACGTTTTCACAGATTCCTTTCTTTGCAAATTGAACGAGTGGAAATACAAAATCAGATCGTGCTATATGGACCTTTTTTAGGATATGAAAAATGATTTCTATCTAACAAAACAACACTTCATGTTATCTCTGGGACCCTTTGGATGATAAATCAGAGCAAGATTTCAGAATGTAAGTACACATTCCACCTTCGGAGGTGAATTTATCAAACCTACCGCTGTGAAAAGTGTTTTGTTGTTAGGAGCTCTCCTCAAACAATAGCATGGCATTTTTTTCCGCCGCAGTAATAGCTACTGTAAATTGGACAGTGCAGTTTAGGCTAACAAGAATTTAGGCTTTCAGCTGATATAAGACTTGTATGTACCGACATTTGTTGTTTCTCTAAAATCTGCGATCGTGACACACGGCGCTAAATGATTTACAACTGTCCAGTTGACGGGACGCCTATCCCTATGAAGTTTAAGACACTGTGGAGCCGGAGCAAGATATGGCTTGGAAAACGTACCACAATCTAGGGGTTGCGTTGTACTATGAATTGTTACATTAACCCAACTGTTAAACCGAGAAGATTGAACGACTGCTGTTTTTTTTTAGCAGTCGTTCAATCTTCCCTGTGTAACAGCTGGGTTAATAGTACAATTTGGAGTATAATGCATTTATCATCCCTGGATTAAGGTACTTTTTCCAAGCCAGCTCTGCGGTGTCTTAACCTATACATGAAGCCTGTCCGACCCTAGTGCATCTGTAAGCAAGCAGGTCAGATCTGCTGGCTAGGTTCAGAAAGCAATCATGGTTACATTAAGACAGGTAGAGCACAAGATATTGGTCGGTAAATGTACCTGGGATGTCACTGTACTGCAAATTGTACCTCTATCCACACTGCTCTATCGAGATTGATATACTGCTAGTTTTCCTGGGAAACTGCCCATTCCGTCCTCATACTAGCTAGCAATAGCCACAGCAGCCATTATGGAATGTTGCGTTGAACAACAAAAAAACTGATTGGCTGACACTGCCATTCCATAATGGCCGCAATGGCTACTGCTAGCTAGCATGTTTTCTGGGAAAACAAGCAGCTTTTAAATCTTCTTGATGTATCGTTGTGACTTGCCTAGTTAAATAAAATTGGTCAAATTTGGAGTACAGTGGCATATCTCATCCCTGCATTGAGGTACATTTTCCGACCCATATCTCACACTGGCAAGATAATGTTACCATGATTGCGTTCCGACCCCAGTTCAGCTCAGTGTAAACAAGCGCAATGGTAGGGTCGGTATCTACTGGCAAACCCAATGCATGCATTTCATGACTTCATGTTGTTGTTATTCCATCAGACTGGGCTGAGGATGTGCGGGAGGACTGCATGCACCCTGGCGGCAGATGAAGTCAGCCGCGCCTCCCAGTACAGAGACCGAGGAGGGCAGCGTCGACAGCCAAGGTGGAAAGACGGAGATTCTGTTAAGTACCAACCTTCCTACAACAAGAGCCCCCAGTCTTTGAGCCCAGTCTTGTTGTCCCAAAGACATTTTGTTAAGGTAAGTAAAGTTGTGCAACTGAAGCAGATCAACTGATCCTGGCCAGGAGGGCTGGATGTTTCTTTTGGGGGGTGTCATTTGCACCTTTCCTGGAGGAAAAGATGTGTGTATTAACCAGATGGTCTCCATCCAACCCTTTTCTCTCAGAATGCCCCAGTGGATGAATGTGTGCTGGCAGTGATGCGTTGGGGCCTGGTGCCTGCCTGGTTCAAGGAGAATGACCCAAACAAGATGCAGTATAGCACCAACAACTGTCGCAGTGAGAGCCTGCTAGAGAAGAAGTCCTACAAGGTGTGGAGTGAGTTTGATTAATCTCCACATGAATGCACATAACTCATTGTCAACAGGGACAACGTGCATCCTCAAACGGTTTCCATGTGTATTAGTGAATGTTTGTGTACTATTTCATTTCAGGATCCGCTGTTGAAAGGACAGCGCTGTGTCATCCTGGCTGATGGCTTTTATGAATGGAGGAGGCAGGAGAAAGACAAGCAGCCCTTCTTCATCTATTTCCCCCAGACTCAAGGACCCGTTCATGTGAAAACAGAGGACCAGGATGAGGGAACACCCTGTAAGGAGGATCTACAGACATGCAGTTCTGAGGAAGGCTCTGTAGACCAGAAAGAGGTGAGCTGCTGACACACATGGACCATGCATCACTGAGCAAACACAGAAAACTGACAACATTCAGAGTAAGATGCTTGAGTCTGAATACACTGATGATATCCCTCATCCGCTGCCATTTCTCCCCCCCTCAAAAACACCCTTTTTGACTCCATTGACCCATTTGTGATCTTTCTCTGTTTTTAGTCTACAGTAATGAAATAATGTGAGCATTGCCTTTTGAGCATATATACCTTGCTTATCTGTGTGTCTGTCTTGTGTAGGAGGACAAAGGAGACCATGAGTGGAGAGGATGGCGGTTGCTGACCATTGCAGGACTGTTTGACTGCTGGACTCCCCCTAGTGGTGGAGATCCCCTCTACACCTACACTGTGATCACTATGGATGCATCCCCTAATCTTCAAGGCATCCATGACCGGTAAGGGCCTCAGTCTCAAGCATTACTCAATTTACTCAAAGAGAGTATGTTCTGTGTATATGAGAGTTTGTGTATGATGTAGAATTACCAATGATTGTGATTGACATACAGGATGCCAGCGATTCTCGATGGAGAAGAGGAGGTCAGAAGATGGCTGGATTTTGGTGAGGTCAAGTCATTAGATGCCCTTAAATTGCTTCAGTCCAAAAATACACTGACCTTTCACCCTGTCTCCTCATTTGTCAACAACTCTCGAAACAACTCCCCTGAGTGCCTGCAGCCAGTGGATCTTCAAGCTAAGGTACAACAGCTTGGCCTCACTACATACCCATATTTGAGATGTCTGATGATGTGTTCCAACCATTGAATATCTCATGATCATTAGAAAGGTGGTCCCAGACTGAACACTTCACATATTTACTAAAAATCTAGATTTAAAACCTAAAGAGAAAATGTATAAATAGCTCCATACAATACTACTTGTTCCTTCCTGCCTCCACTTACCCCCTCATCACCTTCCCCAGGAGCCCAAGCCTTCAGCCAGCAGTAAGATGATGATGGGCTGGCTGAAGAGCAGCACGCACCCAAAGAGGAAAGAGCCAGACACTGGGGAAGTCAAACAGGAGGGGCACACAAGAGAGACCAGGCCTGAGAAGCAGATGAAGACTGCAGGGCCTCTCCAACAGTGGCTGCAGGGAGCCAATAAGAAGCCCAGGACCAACTGAGTGGGACAGAAACATTGACTGACTGAAGAGAGAAGGGAACAGATTGAAAAATGTAGACCTCATTGTCTTGATATTGCGGTGTGTTGATTGATGTGGAAGAGAGGAAATGGTTTCTGATTATTGTTATGTCTGTCTGGTAATGGTTAAAGATAGTTATTAAAAAAAAATCAGATTTTGATGGTTCTGTCATGTGTCCGCCTTCGAAAGTGACCAATTTTGACATTTTATGTACGAGCAGTAAACCGAAGAATAGAAATACAGAGTGCCCCCATGCAAAACTAAAACTGTCAATGTATCCCCAAGAGTATACTATTGATTTATATACTGAACAAAAATATAAATCCAACATGCAACCATTTCAAAGATTCTACTGAGTTACAGATCATAGAAGGAAATCAGTCCATTTAAATTAATTAATTAGGTGCAAATCTATGGATTTCACATGACTGGGTAGGGGCACAGCCCTGGATGGGCCTGGAAAGGTGTAGGTCCACCCAATCAGAAGGAGCATTTCCCCACAAAAGGGACTTATTACAGACAGAAATACTCTTCAGCACCCTCAAACGATCGGGCAGGTGAAGAAGCTGGAAGTGGCGGTCCTGGGCTGGCATGGTTTCACTTGGTCTGTGGTTGTGAGGCCAGTTGGATGTACTGCCATGTTCTCTAAAATGACATTTAAGGTGGCTTATGGTAGAGAAACTAAAATGTCAATCTCTGGCAACAGCTCTGTTGGACATTCCTGCAGTCAGCATGCCAATTGCACGCACTCAACTTGAGACATCTGACATTGTGTGAAAAATCTGCATATTTTTGTGGCCTTTTATTGTCCCCAGCACAACGTGCACCTGGGTAATGATCATGCTGTTTAATCAGCTTCTTGATATGCCACACCTGTCAGGTCGATGGATTAGCCAGGCTCTTTCACATCCGGCCGTGATGGGGAGTCCTGTAGGGTGGCGCACAATTGGTCCAGATTTGGCCATTTTAAATAATTTGTGAACCGATTTGCCTGGTTAAATGAAATAAAACAATCTTGGCAAAGGAGAAATGCTCACTAACAGGGATGAAAACAAATTTGTGTACAACAATTGAGAGAAATAAGCTTTTTCTACATATGGAAAATTTCTGGGATCTTTTATTTCAGCTCATTAAACATTGGACCAACACTTTACATGTTGCGTTTATATTTTTGTTCAGTATGAGCCTTGATAGTCACCTATGCTTTACATGTTCTCCTTGCAGAAACACACACATTCTTTATTCAATGACTTATCAGTTCCTTGAAATCCAAAACCATTTTCAAACAATGTAGATGAAGCCATTTCATTAATATGATTAATGCTAACCGATTTCCCCTGTATTTTTTGTATAATTTAAATAAAAAGTTGTGTTCTCGGTCCTCTGATGCAATTCAAATTCTAAACATAGTAATAACAATATACAGACAGATCTGATCAGTTAAAAGAAATATCAAGCACCTGAGCTATCAGCAGACATGGAAACTGACAACATGCAGGGTTTTTGCCTACGCAAAACAATTGACAGACTTAAAGATTTGCACATAAAGTCTTGCAACAGTTGCCAGTGTAAAAATGAGGCAATAACTAATAATGACTCATATTTATATGCTTGAAAAATATCTGTCCCCTCCCCCAGCTGTATCCGATAGGACGTCCTCCCTTTGATTCTCTACCCCTTGTGTCAGGTCGCAGAATGTTGACAATTTGCTGCTCGACTTTTCCAATTGAGAAACAAAGCATGTGTCGGGCAGATAGGGGACAGTAGAGTTAAAATCCACACTGCCTCTTCAGCCTCGACATAAAATGTGTGTTTTTTATTGTGGCTCCAAAATGAGGTGTCAAACAGGATTTTAATAAGTCTACATGACAAAGTGCAAAAAAAATGCCTTGAACAACACACTCGTATGTTGGACTTGCTAGTTCACTTCCAAGACAATTAACACATGTATCTTTGGGCAGTACATTGGCATGACACACACACACACATACATACATATATATATATATATATATATATATAAATTCATCATTCTGATCCTTCACAACCTCCTTTACCACTGGAACTAACCCCCCCCCTTTAAAATGTCATAGGATTTTATTTCTGTATGTATGCATGTGTGTGAGGTTGGGTGGTGCCATGGAAACAATGGTGTCTATAAAAAAAGGTATTGTCATGAGACAGTTAAGGGGGAAATACTAAGCAGATATCAGGTTAATAAATGCTCTACTATCCATCTGGGTGTTCTTTGGGCTTGGAGACTTATCTTGAGAGTAAGTGTGTGATGTGTAAAGTATACTTTTCGAGCGGGAACTCGCATCTACGAAGGCCAGTGATAATATTGGGCAAAGGGGAGCACACAGTGAGGCATAGGGGTTAGACAAGGCAAGACAGGGTAGCAGGGCCGAAAGTAAGTCTGCTAGGACCTCAGCAGCTGCAGGCCTCCGCTGATGGCTTGGAACGTTCGTTCCTGTCCAACTTTATCGGTTCAGGGAACTCATTGTACAACTCCACCTCTGTCTCCTAAAGGGAGAAAAAGACGAGATGACGTTAAGCTTTTTGTGTGGCTTCCAACGTGCATGGAAATCAAGACGTCAATACAACAACTTGGGGAGTAACAAAAAAACTATTTCAAATCTACTTGGGTATTCAATCCTCAAAGAAACATTCTACAAACTATATTAAAAAGAAATGGGAGGAACTTTACATTGAAATAACTGATGAAACATGGTTGAACATATTAGAGACTCAACAAAGCTCCACCAACTCAAGGTCATGGAGAGAATTCTGTTGGAAGAATGTTATACGTTTCTTCATAACACCTAAACTGAAGTCAAAATAGACTGGCCCCCGACATCCTTGTTGGAGAGAATGCGGTCTATTGAGGGTGGATCACTCATATCTTTTGGACCTGCCCCGCAATCGAAACTTACTGTGGAGAAATAAGATCTAACATTGGAAAAATAACAGGATTTGACATAGAACAAACATTAATTTCTTTGTACTTGGGTGAAACACCTGATAACTTACACAATAGAGAAAAGTACCTCTTGAAGGTCCTACTGTCACTAGGAAATGGCTACAAAAAGACCCTCCCACAGTGACACAATGGATAGACATTGTAAAAGAAATACACCACATGGAATGTATGACCTTTGCTTTAAGAACACAAGAGGAGAGGTCAGGAATATTGGGAAAAATGGGTTTTGTAGGTCTAATTCAAAGACATCAATGTAACTAATATGATGAAGGTATGATGTTCACTGTAACTGCCAGTTATTTTTTGTTGTTCTTCTATTTTACTTTATTGGTCCTGTGTTCCTCAATAAAAACAAAGTATAAAAATACTGTCAATACACACACGGCATTCAGCTAAGCTCTCATAAGCTCCCTTCTGACCCCCTACCTGTTTAAGAGCATTGCGTGCAATAGTCTGGAAAGCCTGTTCAACGTTGATGGCCTCCTTTGCGCTGGTCTCGAAGTAGGGGATGTTGTTCTTGCTCTGACACCAGGCCTGTGCTCGTTTAGTCGTCACCTGTCAGATACAGACAAAAAACAGCCGTCATTCTCTGAAGGGACACACAAGCTACTTACTGTCAGATGCTCTGGTCTCAAACGCTACATCTGGATCCACCTGTCTGTTCTCCAGGTCAATCTTGTTGCCTAGCACCACGAAGGGGAAGTTCTCGGGGTCTCGGGGGCTGGCCTGTATGAGGAATTCGTCCCTCCAGCTGTCTAGGGTCTTGAAGGTGTTGGGGGCGGTCACGTCAAACACCAGCACGCAACAGTCTGCCCCGCGGTAAAACGCCACGCCCAGAGACTGGAACCTCTCCTGCCCCGCTGTGTCCCAGATCTGTGACAGAGCACAGGGGAGGAACATACATGTTTATGAAGAACAATACAATATAGGCCTACCCATTGACCTGTACTTCAGCACAGCACTTGTAATGCAACTTGATAGTACCCCTTCCCCAGTACCTGCATGGTGACAAGCCTGTCGTCCACCATCACTTCTTTCGTCAGGAAATCAGCTCCAATTGTGGCTTTGTACTGGTTACTAAACTTCTTATTCACATACTGGTTCATCAGGGAGGTCTTCCCAACTCTGACGAGATAGATTCAGGTCAGCAACAGATATGACAGAATGACTGGTAAACACATACATTTTGTAACCTCCTATGATAACAGAGAAGAAGTGTAAGTGGCTGTGCAAGGTACAGGACACTCACCCAGAGTCTCCCAGGATGATGACTTTAAGTAGTACTTTCTTCCTAGACGTCATTGTGCCACAGCTGGGGAAATATAAGGCGCACTCAATTAGAATGGTGGACTGACCATGTAGCATGGCTAACATGACCATCATACGGTCATCCTCATTGTTAGCATGATAAACACAGTATAGAAGCAGCCTATAAACACAGGCACACAGGCCTTTGCGCCCCCCCCAGGGTTAAAAAGCAATGCTGTTTATGCTCTATGACGCAGGCAATATTATAATAGGCAACTACTGTAAATACTATAACACGTCTTCGTGCCATGGAATACTTTGACCAGCTGCCAGCTCACCCTCACCGTAGTCATGTGGTCCAAAGCTAGTTGTCCAGTCGTGGGGATTACGACACACAAGACACTGGCATGACCGCACACAGAGACATTCAGGAACACGTGTAGGCTATACACATCAACACGCATAACAGCAGACCAAAGGTCAAACGTTATACCACCTGTCTGTCAATCAAATGTGAAACCACGGCCCGTTAAAAAGTTGCGATTGGCATCTGGCACAGTGTGTGTTGAAATGCTCGGAGTAGGAACAGTTCTGGGAATGTAACCAAGTACAGTTTGTCCCTCACTAAGTAAGAAACAACAAACAGACTAGTTTTTAAAACTCTGCCTTCCCCTCCAACATGTTCCTCTATTTTCACTTGTATAGGACGCAGGTTTGGGAGAGGAATGTAGGCTTAACGTAAACCAGAAGACGATTCAACATGTGAAGGCCAGTTATGAGACTTGAGCCACAGACAGCGAGAGTGGAATACACTATTCTTCTTGATAAAGCATCTCTTGCTCTCACTGACCAACATTCTCTTAACAGCATCACCAGATCTACCCCAAATAACAAATTCACAACATTTAGGCTCAGTAAGGCTGCCGTGCAGAGCCACCATTAGCACTGCTTCTCTCTGTCAAGGAGCCTCACCCTTAATGGTTACACTAGCATTGAAACGAAGCAACCTTCATTTCAACTTCAATTTATTTCAAGCAACACAACGTGACAATGAGGGCCCTCTTAAGAATTCTGCATTGACGGTAATATAATGTGCCGTTCAGAGGGTGGAACATCAAGTGTAAGGAAAGTTCAGACTAGACAGAAGCAGCATACAGGAGCTCATAAAATGTGACTTTATTCTCAGAATGTAAAAACCATCTTAAATCAGTTCACGTAACAGACACCAATTTATAGGAACTCGTCAGGCATTACTAATCAATCATTAAGATTGCTAAACTTTATAAATACTGCACCCTCAACTTCAAAACTCCTTTGCTAGTTGTACAATCATGTAATTAAGAAAATTGCTGGAAAGAAACAAATGATTGTTTTATTGAATAGGATATCATTGCTACTTAACGTGGATCCAAGTTCAGTTTTGAGATCCACTGGCGTCGAAAATGTAGTGATTTTGCCAACAAAGCCAGCTGAGCACACAGTCTTGTACCCTTAACCTTCCTAAATATGACTTTATTTATGAGTAATCAAGCAGAGTCACAAGTTAATTGACAATGAATGGCTAAATTATTTCTGGACACGAAGGGTCCACGGAACTCCTCCTCATCACTATATTCCGATCCTTAAAAGCAACGACATACAGTATCAGTTCCATTATTGGTTTCACAGTAAAATGGTGTTGGTTCCAAAAAAATCTGCAGACAAGCATGGAAAACACCAGGATAGTATTGATTCCCTACGACTGACTGGTCGATTAAGATCATGGAATAAGGAAACAAGCTATCAGGCGGGGTCAGAAACATGATGACATAGGCAGCCTAAATTTCAAAACAAGCCAGACATTTTCATTGCTGCAGTTCTTGCACAAGCAGTTAGTTACTCAGTGTCTCATACTATCCTCAATAGAAACAAAAGGTTGCACCTTTAAAAGACAGTCAACGTCCACTACCTCTGCTCTTTCATTTCAATCAGGGGCTATTGAAAGCAAAGGGAGCCAACACTGGACCGTGCAGTTTGCATTAGGCTAAGCTTTGAGTACTGAATCTTACATTTGCTCAGAGCACACAAACAAATACTGCAGCATGTCAGACAATTACATTCTAATGTGAATATTTTCCTGAGCACAGTATTAACACAGACTAAAATGGGTATAATAAGGTTATTTGGTGTAATATAGTACAGCAAAGTCAAACTGAACTAATTTTTCAATTTGTCAGTAAATTGCACCACAGGGCCTTGCATCTAGGAACCCAGACCTGGGATTTAGACCTACACAAATGATCCATTAGACCACTCGATTATGAGGGTGGAAGATGGATACATGGAGGCAAAATAGGAATAACCTCAGTCTGAACCATTAAATGAAGCATTACATTTTTTTTTTAAAATCAATTTCTAACATTTATAGGGCAGTTCTCTGACTGTGGTCTGGCTGGCTGCAACCCATGACATTCGTGCGAGTTGGGTCACATGGTTATCTAGAAAACAACACTAAGAATGATTTATTGCTTAGTGCTACCCGAATCATTGGGACAGCCATACCCTTACCTAACCCTTAACCATTTTAAAATGTAATCTTCATTGGGGTGACGTCCCAAGGATCCCGTTTAGACTATTCATTAGTCGGATTGCGTAGCAAAACATTTGGTATGTTGCAAAACGGAAACAGTTTACTTCAAATGGAAAACGTTTTGCAACAAAAACAATTTATATTGGACAAATTCCGGTAGGTCCCTCCCCGTTTCGCTCACACGATATTCTCCAAACACCCCACAGGGCAGACATCCCAATGATTCGCAAAAGAAAAACGACGTAGAGGAAGAAGAGTCGGATGCCTCGTCCGGACCCGCAGAAAGCAACTAGGAAAGCTGCCGTTACCGTCAATATTACTAGCCAACGTGCAATCATTGCTAGCACAGTCATAGTACTAGGCTAGTTATCTACCTAATGATTACAGATGAGCACATCATAAAACACTAACGTTAGCTATTTTACCAACCAGGTTAGCTAAATTGACTAGCATGACAGCTCTAGCTAAACTGTCTGCTTGTTTGCTAATGCTAACGTTCACTATTATATTACATAGCCGGTATCATATAATTAGAATACTCTAATTTAATAGGATCTCTATAGACGGGTTGGTGGTTTAAGAAACAAAACTGACACGTTCCCAACTATTGGACAAAACAGACAGGGTTGGCTTAGATTGTTGACAACATGTAAACTAGTTTACTCTCAAAATGTTTATTGAAAACAAATACATTTGCACAATGAGCGCCTGTCTCAAATTTACAGTTGTTAACTAGCTAGCGAAAGTCAAACACCTAAAAACAAAACATGGTATCAATCACAAGATACAATGGGACAGCTTTTTGTCATTGTTGACAGCTATCTGAATCATAACACTTCAGCATCATAACACAATTTCCGGCCACATTGATGCGCGCGCATGACGTTGTCAACCAACCGGAGTTGAGTAAGTTTAGTCAGCTAACTTCACCCCTGGAGGGCCTAGCTAGTAAGTTAGCTGGCTAATATTAGTTATTGCTAGCTAGAACATAGCTTAGCTATCTATACGTGTACAGAGCCATGAATTTAGAAACGTAATACTAAAAACAGTTACATGGCTCTGGACGCATACTGTTAACGCAGACATTAGCCAACTAGCTAGCAACGCCATTTGACATGCAACTTAACGTTAGCTTACTGGCTAACTGCACAGTGAATTGGGACAGAACTTTAGATTGAGTGACACACAATAGAGTAGAGAACCATTCTTTACCTAGCTGACTTTAAACAGTGCACAGTGAGTGGCTAACTTTAGTGCCCAACGCGGGGACAATCGACCCGTTAGCTAGCTCAGTACTTGGTCTCGTCTTACTAGCAGGCTAATTGGTAAACATAAAACAAATATTACTGCACAAAAAGAATATCGGCTACAATTCTTACCTTGATCAACCAGAACCAATGGATGGTATATTAAAGAATGTCAAAATGGGCCTTTCGTCGTGCTGGATGAAAAACAGATGAATTCAATTGCGTCTGTCTGCCCCCCAACCTAGGCTAGCTGGATAGCTAGCTAGTTGCCGAGATCGGACGGAAACTGGCTGGTGCCACCAGTGGTGGTTTAGTTGCAGTCAGGACGCACGTCTCTTTAATTATAACGCAATATACTTTCAATACTACTAGGTGACCACTTGTGTTTCCAAAGTAAGAGCAATTATTAAGCGAAAGGAATCCCTGCTTGTTTACTTGAAGAGGGCCTATTTCTTTCGTTTTCAGTCTCTTGTCACTTCCTCCAAAACAACTGTGTCAGCGATCTTTGACATCAGATGTTCGTGAAGACACGCCCTAAACCCGGCCCTCTTTGTATTCTGGTTTATTTTCAGGTCGGTGCAGTTAGGGTTCATTGGGATGTATTTTCAGGTCCGTGCAATTAGGTATCATTGGGACGTCCCTACCCTCATTGAAGTTGAAATTTAAAATGGGTAGGGTAGAGGTTCGATTAGGGACGTCCCAAGGATCTCGGACCATTATTTTCATCAACAACAACATTTGTTCAGACAGCTAGCTATAGGCATTATGCAAGTTATTAAAATTAGAATTTGATCATGTTGTGTACTGAAGGCATCTGCCAAGAGGTCTGTATATTTATGCCACTGCCTGCCTGGTTCTAGCAATGCACTGGCTCTGTCCCCTCAATCTTTGTCAGAAATGGGATCATCCTGCAGTCTCTTGGGCTTTTGTTGGAAGTGGGCATCTGTTCATAGTGGGGTTTATGCATGGTCCGCCTCTCAAGAGAGGGGGAATAATGTTTTCCCTGTCACTCCCTGTATTCATTGTTCTGGAACTTTATGGCACAAGAGATCTGCTTGGCTTCTACTCTGATTGATATCTCTTCGTGGTTCAAAGTCCACTGAAACACTATTCTCAATGGAAGCTTCACTGAAAGTGTTTTGTTCCAAGAGTCATATGTAGGCTTAATTTGCATCCGGGAAATTGGCTGGCCCATGTGTCTAAACTAGAAAGTCAGCTAACTCATGGATTGACTTTCTTCAGTAGTATTTTTTGTTATTCACCTCTATGAAAACATAGCATAACGACTCACACTAAAGTATTCTGCTGCTCATACTTTACTTGTATACATACTTTAAATTGCAGAGAAGAAACTAAAGTCAATGGTTGGTGCGTTGCGTTTGGCAAGGAGTCTGGGTAGCCAGGCAAATGAAAATCCTCTGGCCGATTTAAACATGGGTCAATAAAGCTTGAGAGATAATCCATCTCTATTCTGGTCGTCTTCAACTAAAGTTAGTTGTACCTAGCTACACACAGACCTAAAAGGTAAATCTGTCATAACTAAATGTGTCATGTGCTAGGTATTTTAACATTTTTTAAAATGTACACCATTTTTATTTATGTATTAATACTTAATCAGTCGTCTTCCTCAAATCAAGGGCCACAATCTTTGTGAGAGGGAGGGTATCTGATTTAATTGGTACTCGTGGCACTTCATTCAGGATAAATGGAGTTAGCCTCGAGTTAGCCTGCTCCAGAGCAGGTTAGTTCTGAAGGATTCATTACCATAGAAATGTACCTGGCTAAAAGGTGACCCACTTTTATATGACCAGTTACCCTTACACTGTAAGGTATGACAGCAGTCGATGCTTTGGTTTTGGTCGAGTCATGCGTCCTCCGAAACATGACCCGCCAAACCGCGCTTCTTGACACCCGTCTGCTTAACCTGGAAGCCAGCTGCACCAATGTGTCAGAGGAAACACCGTTCAACTGACGACCGAAGTCAGCCTGCAGGCACCCAGCCTGCCACAAGGAGTCGCTAGAGCGCGATGAGCCAATGGGACATCGGTCATGACCGGTTATGACACAGCCTGGTATCGAACCCGGGTCTGTAGCAAGCAACACTGAACAGCAACCACTGAAACATGCATGAGATTACCAGCTGTTCCGGACCACCGTGTGATCACACTCTCTGTAGCCGATGTGAGTAAGACCTTTAAACAGGTCAACATTCACAAGGCCGCGATGCCAGACGGATTACCAGGATGTGTACTCAGAGCATGTGTGGACAAACTGGTAAGTGTCTTCACTGACATTTTCAACCTCTCCCTGACCGAGTCTGTATTACCTACACGTTTCAAGCAGACCACCATAGTCCCTGTGCCCAAGAAAGCGAGGATAACCTGCCTAAATGACTACCGTCCTGTAGTCCGTCCTGTAAGAAGCTGTTAATAAGCCTTTTGGACCTAGACTTGGCACTCCGGAACCGCTTGCCGTGCTTTAGAGAGTACAGTCTATGACTTGGGTGGCTGGAGTCTTTGACAAATTTTAGGGCCTTCCTCAGACACCGCCTGGTATAGAGGTCCTGGATGACAGGAAGCTTGGCCCCAGTGATGTACTGGGCCGTACACACTACCCTCTGTAGTGCCTTGAAGTCGGAGGCCGAGCAGTGATGCAACCCGTCAGGGTGCTCTCGATGATACAGCTGTAGAACCTTTTGAGGATCTGAGGACCCTTGCCAAATATTTTCAGTCTCCTGAGGGGGAATAGGCTTTGACGTGCCCTCTTCACGACTGTCTTAGTGTGTTTGGACCATGATAGTTTGTTGGTGATGTGGACACCAAGGAACTTGAAGCTCTCAACCTGCTCCACTACAGCCCCGTCAATGAGAATGGGGGCATGCTCGGTCCTCCTTTTCCTGTAGTCCACAATCATGTCCTTTGTCTTAATCACGTTGAGCGAGAGGTTGTTGTCCTGGCACCACATAACCAGGTCTCTGACCTCCTCCCTGTAGGCTGTCTCATCGTTGTAGGTGATCAGGTCTACCACTGTTGTGTCATCGGCAAACTAGATGATGGTGCTGGAGTCGTGCCTGGCCATGCAGTCATAAGTGAACAGGGAGTACAGGAGGGGACAGAGCACGCACCTCTGAGGGGCCCCTGTGTTGAGGATCAGCGTGGCAGATGTGTTGTTACCTACCCTTACTACCTGGGGGCAGCCCGTCAGGAAGTCCAGGATCCAGTTGCAGAGGGAGGTGTTTAATCTCAGGGTCCTTAGCTTAGTGATGAGCTTTGAGGACACTATGGTGAACGCTGAGCTGTAGTCAATGAACAGCATTCTCACATACGTAGGTGTTCCTTTTGTCCTGGTGGGAAAGGGCCGTGTTGAGTGCAATAGAGATTGCATCATTTGTGGATCTATTGGGGTGGTATGCAAATTGGAGTGGGTCTAGGGTTTCATGGATAATAGTGTTGATGTGAGCCATGACCAGCCTTTCAAAGCACTTCATGGCAACAGATGTGAGTGCTATAGGTCAGTAGTTATTTAGGCAGATTACCTTAGTGTTTTGGGGCACAGGAACTATTGAGTGCGGTCTTAGTGCCAGCATCGGTTTGTGGTGGTAAATAGACAGCTACGAAGATTATAGATGAAAACTCTCTTGGTTAACAGTGTGGTCTACAGCTTATCATGAGATACTCTACCTTAGGCGAGCAAAACCTTGAGATTTCCTTAGATTTCGTGCACCAGCTGTTGTTTACAAATATACATAGACCGCCACCCCTTGTATTACCAGAGGCCTCTGTTCTTATCCTGCCGAAAAAGTGTAAAACCCGCCAGCTGTATGTTATTCATGTCGTCGTTCAGCCACGACTCGATGAAACATTAGATATTATAGTTTTTAATATCCCATGGGTAAGATATACGTGATCGTAGTTCGTCTATTTTATTATCCATTGATTGTACGTTGGCTTATAGGACTTACAAGTTACCCAGACCTTCATCTCCGATATCTCCGTCTCTTCCGACTCGACTTTAAAGAACTTCTTGGTAGCCTAGTGGTTAGAGCGTTGGGCCAGTTACCTAAATCAAATCCCCGAACTGACATGGTAAAAATGTGTCGTTCTGCCCTTGAGCAAGGCAATTAACCCAGTGTTCCCTGGGCTCCGAAGACGTGGATGTTGATTATGGCAGCCCCCGCACCTCTCTGATTCAGAGGTTAAATGCTCAAGTCACATTTCAGTTGAATGCATTCAGTTGTTCAACTGACAAGGTATCCTCCTTACTTAAGTCGTTTTTTTGCGTATCTGTACTTTACTATCATTTTTTTTTACAACTTTTACTTTTACTCCACTACATTCTTAAAGAAAATAATTTACTTTAAAAAAATATATTTACATACATTTTCCCTGACACCCGAAAGTACTCATTACATTTTGAATGCTTTGCCGGACATGAAAATGGTCAAATTTACACACTTATCAAGAGAACATCCCTGGTCATCCTTACTGCCTCTGATCTGGTTGACTCACTAAACACAAATGTTTCATTTGTAAATGATGGCTGAGTGTTGGAGTGTGATCTGGCTATCCGTAAAAAAGAAAAGAAAATCGTGTGGTCTGGTTTGGTTAATATAAGGAATTTGACATTATTTATTATTTTACTTTTGATATTTAAGTATATTTTAGGAATTACACTTACTTTTGATACTGAAGTATTTTTAAAAGCAAATACTTTTACTCAAGTGGTATTTACCTGGTGACTTTTACTTGAGTTATTTTCTATTAAGGTATCTTCACTTTCACTCAAGTATGACAATTGAGTACTTTTTCCACCACTTCCACAACACAACACCTTCTGTCAGTGGCGAAATTACACGTATGTTCTGAGAGGGGTGCTACTTCTGTGTCTGATCTACACAGCTCCTTTTGTGTGCAAGATTTTGAATTGCCAAGGACCTTTATTAGTTTTGATAACAGGGTAGAGACGTCTCCCTCTGCCGTATTTGTTCGGAACAGCATGACGTCAGTACGTGAGGACTGAATGAAACGTCATCCTTAAGGCTGCAGCTTTGGTCCTGAAGTGGTGCGTGGCCTTTCTTCCTCTCTAGCTTCAACTTAACAATTAAGCAAATTATCTTTAAGTTTAATTTCATAACCATGGCGCGAAACATCCCCTTCTTCGCCGCACCCATTTATCTGCTCCTTATCACTGTACTGTGTTATCGAGTGGCTGCGGACGGGCTGGTGAACGAGGAGGTGAAACGAACGGTGGACCTGAGCACGCACCTTGCTAAGATAACAGCAGAGATTCTTCTGTCAAATCAGGGAGACTCGGCGGTACATAACTTTATCTTGGCGGTAGAGCCCGACCTGGCCCCCCACCTAGCTTATGTCGGTGCATCGGTAAGTGATTTCAGAATGAATTTGCTGTAAACCACATTTTGCCAGATAGCTAGTTGGCTAACTAACATTAGCTAGCCGGATAACATTAGCTAGTTAGCTAACATGAACATCTTTGTCCAGGTTCGCCCAGTCAAGGTAAGGATGCTACAGTACTTAATCGCTAGTAAATGTCCACTTTTGTTAAATGGTGGATCTACCAAACTGTGGAAGGGCTGTAGCAAAAACATTTTAATAAGTACATTTATATGACGGTGGTGTGGAACTGTTTGAATGGGCTAGCGGGTGCACTTCCGCAACACAACTTGTTCCGTCAGTGGCTAAATGACACGTATGCGCTGAGAGGGTAGCTACTTCCGTGTCTGATCTGAACAGCCCCCTTTTGTGTGCAATATCTTTAAATTGCCTGGGACCTTAATTTATGTCAGATAGTAGGGGAAATAATTGTCTATCTAGCAACTATCAGTGATTGTTTACACAATGATTGTTTTCCCGTGGGGAATGAACACTCTACATTCACACCGTTGCATACTCACTCACTCATTCCTGCCTGTAAATGAATACACCTCATGTCCAGTTGTAGTTGAATTGTAGCAGAATGGACAGACATGTAAACGTGTCTTTGCTAGGTGAAGGGTGATGAAGAGGAGGATGCCATGCTTGAGCTCAAGCAAACAACAATCCAAGGTCAAAGGTGAGAAGTTTATAATATATTGTGCATCCCTGTTCACTAAGATTATATTGCATTATTATTATCATGGATCTTGTATGTCATTAGACTGTAAAGTTTGTAGATATGCACATTTTCACCATGTTAAACTTCACCCCTTTTTTCCAGTGGAGTTTCTCTCACTGTTTTAGTTTGTCCCTTTGTTTTTAGAACCATATATGTTGGTGCTGGTGACCTGACCCCTCTCCTATCTGCAATCCTCTTACAGTGGGGAGTTTTACAAGGTGCAGTTACCCTCCAGTCTGGGTGTGGGTGCTAAGCTGCGGGTGAAGGTGGAGACTGTCCTGAGCCACATCTTGAGGCCCTTCCCCACCCACATCACCCAGGCTGAGCGTCAGCTGGTGGTGTTCCAGGGTAACCACTACCTGTACTCCCCCTACCCCACCCGCAGCCAGACCACCCGCGTCCGCCTCGCCTCTAAGACTGTGGAGAGCTACACCAAGCTGGGCAACCCCAGCAAGAGCGATGAAGCTATTGAGTATGGCCCCTTCCGTGATGTCGCCCCTTTCAGCGAGGTAAAGTGTCTCTGAAGTCCCTGACTGGATTTAATATAATTTTTATGTATATTTTCTGACTTTATTGAATAGATAGATAAAGAGGATGACAGTGGTGAAAGATGGACATTGTGTCAAAGGGTAGAAGGCTGGATTCTAACCATACACATGTGTAGACGTGTGCTGGAGGCTCCGGCTGAGACCGCTAGGCCATGTCCTTGAATGGTTTAAGCACTTTTGGGCCAGCTGAATAGCGGACATTGGCTTAGTGGAGTCATATTTGGTTTAGAAGCAAAGGGAGAAATGTGTTTTTTTTGTTCTTTTTAGGATGCCATGAAGGTCCATTATGAGAACAACACACCCTTCCTCACCATTAGCAGCATCACCCGCATCATCGAAGTCTCCCATTGGGGAAACATTGCTGTGGAAGAGACCATTGACATGAGGCACACAGGTGCATTCCTGAAAGGGCCTTTCTCCCGTTATGACTACCAGCGTCAGTCTGACAGTGGCATCTCATCAGTTAAATCCTTTAAGGTGTGTTGATTTTTAAAGACTCCTTTATTTCCATGGATCTTGGGGCATTTTCAAATCATGCTCGCAGGAGGACTTCTTAAGATTGTATAATAACTGCATCTCCTCACTCTCCCGAAGACCATCCTTCCTGCATCAGCCCAGGATGTGTACTACCGGGATGAGATCGGCAACATATCCACCTCCCACCTACAGATTCTGGAAGAATCTGTGGAGGTGGAGGTTCGGCCCCGCTTCCCTCTGTTTGGTGGCTGGAAGACCCACTACATTATCGGCTACAATCTGCCCAGCTATGAGTACCTCTACACTCTGGGTGAGTTGAGTTGGCTAAATTACCATGACTATTAATAACCAGAAGTCTTTAAAGAGAAATGGCCCGAAAGCTAAAAAATTATATGCTAATGCTTGAATTCATCCCGTTGGTTCTCAGGGGATCAGTATGCTCTGAAGATGAGGCTGGTTGACCATGTATATGATGACCAAGTCATCGACTCCCTCACTGTTAAACTCATACTGCCAGAAGGCGCCAGGTGAGCATGCATGATGTTCATGTGCACACTCCTTTAGTGTCTGTGGAAATGGACAGATCTCCTGTTTCATTCTAATGATCCACATCTTTTCCTCTCAGGAACATCCATGTGGAAACCCCCTACCCCATTGACCGCATTCCAGACCAGCTGCACTACACCTACCTGGACACCTTTGGTCGTCCTGTGCTGGTGGCTTCTAAGAACAATCTGGTGGAGCAGCACATCCAGGATATAGTGGTGAGCTGCTAGGCCCTAGTGGAAGAGGGAATTGGAGACTTTAGGGGGAGGTTCTGGGTAGAAAGGAAGGCAGTTTGTTTGTATGAGTTAACCAGAGTATGCCATTACTATGACAGGATTGTTATAAGCAGTCGCTCCAGAGATACACCACCACTAGGGCCCAGCATCTGCATGCTTTACATCTGAAACCCTTGCAGAGAAACGTTTTAGATGCAATGTAAGATTAGGTCCCTCATTGATGTTGCAAGTTCCTCAGTGTCTCGCTCTCTCTCTCTCTCATCCCCCAGGTGCATTATACCTTCAATAAGATCCTGATGCTGCAGGAGCCTTTATTGGTGGTGGGGGCCTTCTACATCCTCTTCTTCACAGTCATCATCTACGTGCGCCTGGACTTCTCCATCACTAAGGTACTCCATCCTCAACATACTCTGCTGCTCTTATTATGAGGAGCACTTTAACTCTCCTGTCATTACTCCCTTCTAAGTTCATTTTTTTTCCCTGTATGCACTTCCTGACACTCCCCTTCTCTCTCCATCTTTTTATCAAGGACCCTGCTGCAGAGGTTCGTATGAAGGTGGCCTCCATCACAGAGCAGGTCCTGACTCTGGTCAACAAGCGTTTAGGTCTGTACCGCCACATGGACGAGGTGGTTAATCGCTATAAGCAATCCCGAGACACGGGGGCCCTGAACAGCGGCCGCAAGACCCTGGAGGCCGACCACCGCACCCTCACCAACGACATCAGCTCCCTGCAGGCCCGCCTCAAAACAGAGGGCTCCGACCTCGCAGATAAGGTGTGTGTATTCAATTGCGTGTACAGTATTTGTATCTACCTGTGTGTGTACACTGCTGAGCCTTACATTTCACTGTGTTTTTCAGGTGGGTGAGGTGCAGAAGCTGGACGGCCAGGTGAAGGACCTGGTGGGTCGCTCCTGTCAAGAGGCTGAGCGCCTGGTGGCAGGCAAGGTGAAGAAGGAGGCCTACATCGACAACGAGAAGACCCTAGCTAGCAAGAGACTGGAGCTGGTGACGCGCATCGACAGTCTGCTGGACACCCTGTAAACGCCACAATACACACATGATGGTGTGCAGTATACACACATGCTATACACACACACACACATAAACACACGTGCTGCCCCAGCTACACGTCTGTTGAACCGCTCTTGCACTCATTTATAATAAGGAACATCGACATTTTCACTCTCAAAGCTCAATGTCCATCCTCTGAGACTCAGACACGAAATAAACACACTCGCGCAAAGTAACCTGTAGGTGCATACAAACACTCGTGCCTTTGTGCCCCGCTAAAAACATGACGGCATTATGCTTAACACCACAGTGAGTGCTTGCGTCACACCTTATGTGGAAGAGTCTAGTGTGAGTTAAATTGCGCGGAAGAGTGTTGCTCAGAGTAAATGCAGCATTTTCATGTTTAAATTTGGAATCCTCTTGTATTGTTTAGTTTTCACCCTTTTGTATGATTTTTTTGGAGATGAACAATAAATTGTTTTACTATGGATAGTCAAGTTACTCTGTAAGGGTTGTCTCATACATGTCTCATCTGTCCCATGTCTATACTCCCATGAGCCCTTCCAACCTGTGTGCTCCTCTAAAGGGGAAGTAGTCATCATTGCCGGGGTCCATGTGAGTCAAACAATCTCTCATTGTCTTTGTCGTATTCTTTGCATTTACAAACCACAATTGCTCCTTCCCCCTGGCCATTACATGTTGTATATTTGAACAATGTTGAAGCTCTGAAACCGTGTGGAGCCCAATTCAAAGGGTTACCTTTACCGTTATCTTTATGTTAAGTTTCTAATTCTTCCTCTGTAAAATTTCTAACATTTGTATGATTTCTTGTTTTGTAATGGTATGTTTTCTTTGATTAGTAAATGCATGACAGGCCATGTGTGTGGGGAAGAGTATGTGCCAATCGAAGACATTGGTTGATAACGTAAGTAAACCTGTACCAGTAGTAAATTAAATGGGGAAAAATAACCAAATTTGAAATAAATCTGGGAAAAAATACAAATTTGTTTTATTTTTTTTTATATATAAAATGTGTTGAAACATTGTCTGACAGCAGTGTGAAAACCAAATGATTGATACACCTTTGAAACTCTTCAGGGAAGTAACCTAGTTCCACCAACTGAGGGCAATCTTGCTCTCAATATATTTTCCCACCTCTGTTGGTGACTGAATCATTCAGCTTTTGACTTTGGGAAGTGAGAGTACAAAGTTGAGCCTAACTTTTTTTAAATTCAATATGTATACAAATATGTGCACAATCCATGTTATCTACAGTATCTATGAAGATGTGGTTTGCTGATTTTAAGTTCCTCATCACCAAGAATAATAATTGGTTTAATGATGAAGACATTTAAATAATGGCTCATGTGTCAATGAGTATGCAAGAGGGCAATGGTGGGTTGAATTCTCCGTACATTTAAAGATATCACATACTGAATGACATTGATTACATTTCCCTTCTCTCTCCACACTCTGGGAATTTGCATGAATTTCCAACACTGATGTATCATGGTGTGCACACCAGGCCTCAGGAGGTTGATCCAAACCTCTGGAGGAGGGTGGAGACCTGCTTAAGTCTTCCAAATCAGAGAGTAGGACAAACAGGAGGTATGAGACAGGTCATTCTAAGGTCGCTGCTTTCCCTTTAGGGTCATGAGAGGTTGGCTTAGTTCATTTCCTGTGCCATAATAACAAAACTCATTCTGGTTGCCATGATAACATTAACTTATTGTATGTGCCATACAATAATCATTGTGAAAATACATATTGGAGGAAGGCAAAGACAATGTCTGTTAGCACTGATGTTCTGTGGTGTTAAAAGGCTCCACAATGGCGTTTTTGTTAGTGTTTGTGCTTCAGTGGAGATTTGGAGCTGCAGGGCTGGGAGACCCTCTCATTCTCACACCAACAAACTACTGCAGACAGACTGTAGTAGACAGTTTCCCTCGCTTGTTTGCTATGTCAAACAAAATGACTGAGGTAATGTAATGCTTCTTACAATCTAATGACACCATCACATCGCAACTTGGTTACAAGATTGTCAGATATTGTATCCTTCACCAGGTTGAGTATCATCTGTATACTTTATACTACTGTATACAGTGTTTTCTTGTAATAGCTTAGTGTAATTTACTGTGTGTGGTTGGTTGATACAGTTGAAGTCGGAAGTTTACATACACTTAGGTTGGAATCATTAACTTGTTTTTCAACCACTCCACAAATTTCTTGCTAAAAAACTATAGATTTGGCAAGTCGGATAGGACTTCTACTTTGTGCATGACACAAGTCATTTTTCCAACAATTGTTTACAGATGATTTAATTTATAATTCAATGTATCACAACTACCAATTACTCAATACTAATTGAGTGTATGTAAACGTTTGACCCACTGGGAATGTGATGACAGAAATAAAAGCTGAAATAAATCATTCTCTCTACTATTATTCTGACATTTCACATTCTTAAAATAAAGTGGTGATCATAACTGACCTATGACAGGGATTTTTACTTGGATTAAATGTCAGGAATTGTGAAAAAACAATGTATTTAAATGTATTTGGCTAAGGTGTATGTAAACTTCCGACTTCAACTGTATGTGGCTGGTAGAAGGAACAGATTCGTTAGATGTTCTTTTGAGTTCTGGCTCTGCCTTGCTTCAGCCTCTAGTGGATGGTCGCACCAGGGCTGCGGTTGAGTTGTTGGCCAAAGTCGAGCACAATTCTGTCTAAACCGGAATCTACGAACAGATCCGTATCCTGATGTGGCGAACAGTGAAAGCTGAAACACTGGTGTGTGCATAGGTGTGTGTGCGTGCGTAAGGGGCACCATGTGGTTGTTATGTAACTTAGGCTATTGCAAGTAGGTTATTTCTCAGAACTGATGAATATTGGGAATTCAGAGGGCAAGAGCAACATGACGTGCTGGGGATTGATTATGTTGATTTTACCTGCAGCCCTCTTCTCCTAATCTCTTTCTCTCTCTCCCTCTCTTTCACGCATGCACACACACACACCCTTCTGAACACACACATACACACACACCTCTCTGTCACGCATGCGCACACACACGCACACACACACACACACACACAATAAGGGAAGAGATCCACACATCAAGTGCGTTAGGCCTCTGTACTCTGTGACGTTGATGGAATATTCTCCTAACCCTCAGAAAACTGGACACATGAATGTTCATGCAACATCCCATGAAAGTGCCTAGAACAATGGGGTATTCTGGGAACATGGTAACCACATTCTGGGTCAATTCTGTTTGCCGTTAAGGGAATGTTCTAACTCTAGTGCCAAAACATGATAAATAGTTGCTAAAATACATTGAATGTTCCCAGAATGACAGAAAACTGGACACTCAAACTTCAGGAGAACATTACGGGTAACATTACAAAAACATTACAAATCGGTGAACAATGTGAACAAATAATTAATGATATACTGTATTTCGAAAATAAACGAAAATAAAAAACATTACATATTTGTTCCTAGTTTAAATTGCAGAGCAGATGGGAGGGATTTGCCCGTGGAAGGAACAGGCTCACACCAATTCACACCTCTATCAAAAACCTCAAGCTATCAGGTGAATTTCCACTATGCTTTCAAATCACTTGTTTTAGGCCAATAGTGTCGTAATAGTGCCTGCGGTTAGACAGTCTTTTTTTTTTTTTACAGATCCTTTTAGTTGACTATTGTTTTAGCACTTGGTAATAATTTGTATTCGTGAATTGTTTTAAACTTGAGTTGAATCACTTTTGACGGACGGACGGACGGACGGACGGACGGACGGACGTCAAATTTGTCAAAGCAAAGGAAAAACACTTGAATGAGTAGGTGTTCTAAAACGACAGACAGAGACAAGGGCAGGAGACAGCATCTAATGTAGAAAAGGCAGAAGTTTGTGGCACAGTACTTGTAACGCCCTGCCACCTTCAGGACAAGTTGATGTATATGAGGATCCTACCTCTCCTCTCTCTGTCCTCTCTCTCTCTCCCCTCTCTCTCTCGCTCTCTCTCCCCTCTCTCTCTCTCTCAATCTCTCTCTCTCTACTTGAAGGGAGCTTTTATTTTCGGGGTGACGGACGGACGGACGGACACATTTTTAAAATGATAAATTCAAGCATTGCATTTCATGGTCTGGAATGTATGTATGTATGACGGAAAAAATAAAAAAATAAATCCAAAAAGTATTAGCATTAGTCACGTAAACACAGAAATAAACAAATGGTATAAAAAATAAACGTTTTTAAAAACATCGAAACGCATGCACAAGCATTTAACATCCCAAAATAATAAACAGATCAGTCAGTCCATTTACTGTTATTGCATGTCACTTTGATACAAAGGGGCAACAAAAAGAAAACTGAAAAACATGTGACGGACGGACAACAGGGAGAGATTGGGAGATCGCTGGAAGGGTTGTGTTCGTCTGACTTCAAACAGAGGATTGTGTCGCGGGTGTGGAGAGACATTCTTGTCAGGGGTCGGGTGGGGTGGACGGAGGGAGGGTTGAGGGGATGGAGGAAAAGGTGGAAGGGAGACAGAAATAGGAAAAGATCATTGAGAATGTTGTCGTTGCGTCCATCTACTGCATATACAGTTGAAGTCGGAAGTTTACATACACTTTAGCCAAATACATTTCAACTCAATTTTTCACAATTCCTGACATTTAATCCTAGTAAAAATTCCCTGTCTTAGGTCAGTTAGGATCACCACTTTACTTTAAGAATGTGAAATGTCAGAATAATAGTAGAGAGAATGATTTATTTTTAGTGCTTCACAGTTGGGATGGTGTTCTTTGACTTGCAAGCCTCCTCCTTTTTCCTACAAACATAACGATGGTCATTATGGCCAAACAATTCAATTTGTGTTTCATCAGACCAGAGGACATTTATCCAAAAAGTATTCTCTTTGTCCCCATGTGCAGTTGCAAACTGGCTTTTTTATGGCGGTTTTGGCGCAGTGGCTTCTTCCTTGCTGAGCTCCCTTTCAGGTTATGTCTATGTAGGACTCATTTTATTGTGGAAATAGATACTTTCGTACCTGTTTCCTCAAGCATCTTCACAAGGTCCTTTGCTGTTGTTCTGGGATTGATTTGCACTTTTCGCACCAAAGTACGTTCATTTCTAGGAGACAGAATGCATTTCCTTCCTGAGCGGTATGACGGCTGCGTGGTCCCATGGTGTTTATACTTGCGTACTGTTGTTTGTACAGATGAAGTTGGTACCTTCAGGCGTTTGGAAATTGCTCCCAAGGATGAACCAAACTTGTGGGGGTCTATTAGCCTATCAGAAGCTTCTAAAGCCATGACATAATTTTCTGGAATTTTCCAAGCTGTTTAAAGGCACAGTCAACTTAGTGTATGTAAACCTCTGACCCACTGGAATTGTGATACAGTGAATTATAATTGAAATTATCTGTCTGTAAACAATTGTTGGAAAAATGACTTGTCATGCACAAAGTAGATGTCCTAACCGTCTTGCCAAATCTATAGTTTGTGAACAAGAAATTTGTGGAGTGGTTGAAAAACGAGTTTTAATGACTCCAACCTAAGTGTCTGTAAACTTCCGACTTCAACTGTATACAGTGCATAGTGCACTTGTCTTCACATTTTACTGCCTTAAAATTAAATCTAAAAAGGGATTAAATTAGATTTTTTTTCCTACAGATCTACACAACATACATCCCATTTTCAAAGTGAAAGAGAATTACAGAACATTTTCCAAATTAATACAATAAGGTTTGAGACAAGGTTTGAATAGTGCTGCATTTTTTAAAAACAAAAATAATGGATATATGTTGCTATTAGAGTCATAGGATAACTATAGTTCTAACTATGCTTTGTGGAAAGTAACTATTTTTCCGGGGGAACAAATAGTTTATTTTGAGGTGACTACAACTATTTGAGTACAGATCTCAGAAGGTAACTACTTTTGTAAGCAATTTGAAAACAGATTTGAGAAAGCAACTACTTAAAAAAAAAACATTTGATTACATTTCTCGTGAAGTGACTACTTTTCGGAAACTTTTGGATTGGCTGCCTTCATCAAATGGCAGGGCTGTATCTGAAACTGCATGTTGAAGATAGAAATAGAAGGAATAGAGCACACACAATCTCTTATACTATTCTAATTTATCTGACAGTCATATTTGAAGTTTCATTCCAGAATGCTACAGTGCCTTCAGAAAGTATTCAAACCTCTTGAGTTTTTTCCACATTTGTTGTGTTAAAGCATGAATTTTAAATCGATTAAATCAATATTTTTTTTGTCACTGTCCTACACACAATACCCCATAATGTCAAAGTGGAATTATGTTTTTCAAAACATTTTTACAAGTGAATTATGAAAAGCTGAAAGGTCTTGAGTCAATAAGTATTCAACCCCTTTGTTATGGCAAGCCTCAATAAGTTTAACCAGTCACATAATAAGTTGCATGGACTCACTCTGTGTGCAATAATAGAGTGATTACCTCACCTCTGGACCCCACAAATACGTACGTTCCCTCAGTCGAGCAGTGAATTTCAAACACAGATTCAACCACAAAGACCAGGGAGGTTTTCTAATGCAGGAACATTCCCGGTCTTCTTGGTAAACAACTCCAGTGTAGATTTGGCCTTGTTTTTTTAGGTTATTGTCCTGCTGAAAGGTGAATTAATCTCCCAGGTGACGGGTAGAAAGCAGACAGAACAAGGTACTCCTCAAGGATTTTGCCTGTGCGTAGTTCCATTACATTTCTTTTTTTATCCTGAAAAACTCCCCAGTCCTTAACGATTACAAGCATAGCCGTAACATGATGCAGACACCACTATGCTTGAAAATATGAAGAATGGTATACTCTGTAATGTGTTGTATTGGATTTGCCCTGAACATAACACTTTGTACTCAGGACAAAGAGCTTTTCACGGTACTACTTTAGTGTCTTGTTGCAAACAGAATGCATGTATTGGAATATTTTATCTTCTTTACCAGGCTTCCTTCTTTTCACTCTGTCAATTACGTTGGAATTGTACTGTAACTTCAAGGATTTGATCCATCCTCAGTTTTCTCATGTCACAGCCATTATACTCTGTAACTGTTATAAAGTCACCATTGGCCTCATGGTGAAATCCATGAGAGGTTTTCTTCCTCTTCAGCAACTGAGTTAGGAAGGATGCTTGTATCTTTGTAGTGACTGGGTGTATTGATACACCATCCAAAGTGTAATTATTAACTTCA